>NC_081181.1:85786975-85895323 GCF_029867415.1 Vicia villosa | reverse complement strand
ATCATTTTCTTTCGCTTGAACAACATTGGTCGGATGATCGTCTTGCCTATGTGGTACTTCCTCCGAAGGTTTCTCCACATTTTCTGTTGTTCTATTGAAGACTCGTCCACTTCTGGTGACTCGACTAACATCAGCAATGTTGACAACAGACGGTAATGGTATTTCTTTACCATTTTCAATGAATGTAGCATTGTACTTGTATGGTATAGCCTTGCTGGACTCATACGGTACAGGACCTGGTAAGTAGATGACTAGTGGTGCAACTGCTGTCTTCCTGCTGTCATACTTAACTTGCATAGGTTCAACTTGATTAATTTGAGGAGATACGGTAAAGACTTCATCATCTTCTCTGTTGGCAAGAACAGTAATGGTATTGTCATCTATCAGCTTTTGAATGTCGTTGCGAACACGCAAACATCCTCGTGAATTTCTTCGACAGATTTCGCATCTACTGTAAGCGTGGAAATCTATTCCAAAGTAGGCAAGTCCATTTAAAGTTTTGTGGAACCTGACTACCGATCCTTCAAGGTCTTCAACTTTGTAGATTTTGTATTCTCCTGGACATCCTTGAACCATGTTGATGTCATGTTCAGTTCTGACTTGGATATGTTGAATCCATCCTAAGTCCATTTGTTCTTGTAATGCAGTTTGAACTACGGCACATCCTTGATTATTCTTTGGACAAATTTCACATGTGAAGTAGTTGTGAGGTGGTACATGACCGTACCCAGCTTGTTTAGCGTGCATCCTGACAAGATTTTCCCCTATCTGACGAATGTCGTAGATTTGAATGACATTGGGGTGCTGATCTACCAGATTTACTGAAGCTTCTTTGTGCTGCGGCAAAGGATTTGCTTGGACGTTTGGATTAGTATCTTTGAAGGATAGCATTCCGCTCTTCACTAATCGTTGGACGTCAATCTTGAAAGAGAAACAGTTCTCAATATTGTGACCTGGTGCCCCCTGATGATAGGGACAAGATTGGTCAGCCTTATACCATGGTGAGGAACTGTTTGTAGGATTTGGAGGACTCCTTGTCTGAATGAGTCCTTTTGCCAGTAATGTTGGAAATAATTCTGCATACGGCATTGGTACGGGGTCAAAGGCAGGATACCTTGGAGCCCGATTGTTGTAATTTGGAGGTCGAACCTGCTGCTGAGGTTGCTGCGACCTTTGTTGAGTTTGTTGTTGCGAGACCTGAGGTTGATAAGCTGGCGCTGAGTTAACAACCGGAGTTATCGTTGCAACTTGAGGTTGGAATTTCTTCTTGATTTTGTGCAAGACATTGCTGACATCTTGATCCTTTTTCTTCTGGAAAGAACTTCCATACTTCCTTGGACCAACAGAAGATTCTGGTTCTTTGTTCAAGCGTCCTTCTCGAACTGCTTCTTCTAAACGTACACCCATGTTTACCATCTCAGTAAAATCACTTGGTGCACTTGCAACCATTCGTACGTAGTAAAATGGACTCAAAGTTTTGAGATAGATTTTTGTCATTTCTTTCTCTTCAAGTGGTGGACAAATTTGAGCAGCAACTTCACGCCATCCTTGAGCGTATTCCTTGAAGCTTTCTCTATCCTTTTGAGTCATGGCCCGGAGTTGATCTCTGTCGGGAGCCATATCCAGATTGTACTTATACTGTTTGATGAAGGCCTCTCCGAGGTCTCGAAAAGTACGAATCTTTGAACTGTCCAAGTTCATGTACCATTTGAGTGCAGCACCAGTCAGGCTGTCTTGAAAATAATGAATGAGCAATTGTTGATTATCAGTCTGAGTTGACATTCTTCGAGCGTACATCACAAGATGACTTTGTGGGCATGAATTCCTTTTATACTTCTCGAATTCTGGTACTTTGAATTTGTGAGGAATCTTAACATTTGGAACCAGACAGAGGTCTGCAGCATTCTTTCCAAATAGATCTTGTCCTCGGAGAGTCTTGAGTTCCTTCTGCATTTGCAGAAATTGTTCCTGGAACTCGTCCAATCTTTCATACACGCCAGCATCCTCGCTTGGAGCGTGATGATATACTTGTCCGCCTTGCGGGGGAAAAGTATGCATAATCGGTCGTGGAGAAGCCATGACAGCAGATCTTGGAATCTCTGCGTTCTGTTGTGCGAAACCCATTGCCGTTGCTCTTGAAACTTCAATTTCCAGAGGTTTGTAACCCTCCGGTGGACGCATATCCATGGTGACTTTTGGAGCTTCAGAAGCTGGAGGTATGTACCCTTCTGGAGTAAAGTTATACGGCATGCCCCAAGGTCGATCAGGCGGCATGGTATACTGAGGAATAGGAGTAGAAACAATCTCGGAAACCACAGTCCTTTGTGGTTCTTCTGGCGTTGGTCGATTCTGCGCAACTACCAGGGCTTCTACCATACTATTGAGCCTTTCAACAGTACCTTTGAGAGTATTAATCTCTTCTCTGAGTTCTTCATTCTCTTGCTCAAAGTCTTCCATTCTTTTCTTGCGACTTGAACGAGTGTTGTATGGATGAGACAGCTTGAAAATCTTGGTTCACCTCCTTCTCCTCCTCTCTTTCTGGAGAAAGGAAAGTGACTATTAGATCCGCGACAATTCTCGTGTCAGTGCGTACGACTAAAGCGATGTATGATATGCAATTAAGTTATTATTTTTCAAGGAAACACCATAATTACGTTATGAAACATCAAACTTTTATTAATTAAGCGAAAACGCCGTTTTTACACACTTTGAAAATGGAAATACAGAGAAACTGAGAGAAAGGACTCTAAAACTTTGATGATGAGCCAACTTCACGTTCTAACATCTTCTTCTGTTTCTTGAGCTGAGCGTTCTCTGACGTGAGCTGATCGATGATCCAGGATGTAGGAGGGATATGATGAGAAAGTGACGTTTGTGTCACTTGTCGATCGAGTACTTCAAGTAACTCATCCTTCCTTCTTAGGATGTTCTGAATTTCACCATTTTCCGTGTTGACAATTCGATATTTGTTCCTCCAAGCATTCCTTTCTTGGCATACCTTGTTTAATGCCGCTTGCAGTTTTTCAACATCGGTGGAGAAAAGGTAAATTGGTTCCCTTAGGGGAATAGGTTCTTGATGTTGATATGGCATCCTGAGCTTGAATGCTCTGACGCGTACCCATTGAAGGTAAGGATCCAGGGAGATACAAAGGTGTTTTCCTAACAATCTTCTCCCTTTACTATGTACAAGACACCAGGCTTGGACAATTTCCTTCTTCAGCATGTTGCCATGATCGTCAATGTTCTTGAAGAACAGACCCTCCAATTGGATGTTACTTGGAATGTTTTTCATGGGATAGCCGTATTGACGACGGGCTAAAGCTGGATTGTAACTGATTCCTCCCTTAGTTCCAATAAGGGGTACGTTGGGGAAACTTCCGCAACTGAAGATGATCTTGGTTTCGTCGTTGTCAGGACTACACCAATCAATGTCTGTATGAGTGAGAGACATGATTTTCTGTGACCAGTAAAGGCCATCCCTCATGTTCCAGAAAGTGCTAGACTTTGGCAGGTGTGAAACGAACCATTCGTATAACAGCGGTACGCAGCATGTGATTAATCCTCCTTGCTGCAGGTTTCTTGAATGCACAGAGTGATAAGCATCCGCAAGCAAGGTTGGAACTGGATTTCCAATTAAGAAGATCTTAATTGCGTTGATGTCGACGAAATCGTTAATGTTAGGGAACAAAAACAATCCGTAGATAAGCAAAGCCAAGACTTCCTCAAAAGCGCTCATATCTTGGATGCTGACGAAGTACCGAGCTTGATCAAACAGGAATTTGGAGGGCAATCCTTGAATTCCTCCTCTACTCACCATATGAGTTCTGATGTCGACTACGTTCAAAGGAGTAGTTGCAGCAATGATAATGTCGTCAGGATTCTTTTCCAAACCGGAGTACGGATCTTGCGCGTACACGGGTATTCCAATCAGACGAGAGTACTCCTCTAACGTAGGCATGAGTTGATAATCTGGAAAGGTGAAACAGTGATACGTCGGATCGTAAAACTGCACCAAGGTGGGAAGGATTCCATCCACAATGTTGGTATTGAGCAAAGGCAGAAGTTTTCCATACTTCTCCTTGAAAGCTTGGGGGTTAATCACCAGTTTTCCGAGCTTTCCCAGTTCCTCGACCTGGGGAATCTTGAAGGTGTATTTCCTGGCTCTCTTTCTTCCGTAATCCATAATATAGATCCTTAAGTCCTTTCTCCGTTTCTCTCTTTCTATGAAGTTCAAAACGTTCGTTATTTAGTTTCCTTGAAAAACGACTCGAAAAAGACTTTTTTTGTTTTTAGTTGTTTATTAATGAATGATGCATGAATGCATGAATGCACACACAAAAGTTTTAAACAAACATGGCGTTGAAAGGTATAGTGGTCATGAAGTCCAAACGCAATCCCCGCCCCAATGGTAAACTAAGGTTAAGGATTTTTGTACCTGTAGAACGGGTTCTAAGGGTCTCAGAGTTTTTGCTCAACCTTAAAGATACGTTGATTGGTATCTATAAGAGAGTTTTCTCTGAGTGTAGTATCTGCGTGACAATTACTTCCGTAATCACCGCTCTACGTCCTAAAAAAGGCTTTAAGTGGGGTTAATGTGTTTCTAGGTCCTCCTGGTACAAATCAGTCTCGGAATGCAGTGGCGCAGTTAATCACAACCAGCCAGGCAAATCCCAAGAGTAGACTTGGAAACCAAGATTAGAGGGCCTTCACCGGGAAGACATCCTCCATCCTATCTTATGTTGCACTCAAATCCGGGTATAGGATTTCTCACCACAAGGGGGAATCAAGCCCTTTCCCGATACAGAATAAACAAA
This sequence comes from Vicia villosa, assembly GCF_029867415.1. Taxonomy (NCBI): domain Eukaryota; kingdom Viridiplantae; phylum Streptophyta; class Magnoliopsida; order Fabales; family Fabaceae; genus Vicia; species Vicia villosa. The sequence continues at coordinate 85,890,509 of NC_081181.1, read as the reverse complement.
ATAAACAAATATATATGCAACAATCACATGATATGACACAGAGGTTAGGCAGGACCTCTCTTGTTTGAGGGGGAATTTGGCATCCCTAATTCCTCATTGGGGCTGGACCAGCAACAGGTCAACCATTGGTTTGGATGAAAAACCAAGGTTTTTAACACTTATATCCCCAGCAGAGTCGCCATTTTTCTGTGGTGTCGTTTTCTTTACCTCCCCGTTTCACTTGGGAGGACGGCACGCTAAACCTTTCACGCGAAATTTGGAAGGAGAATGCGCCCGTGGTGGGATGAATTTTATTTCAGTTCTTCCTACGATATCACACGAACTTTCTTATTTGTCCTACGAGTAGGAAAGGGGAAAAAAGATCTCAACTAAACCCTAGGAGTTTACTATGTGTGGGGATTTACACCTAGACTAGAAATTCTGGAGTCCGGGAGGTCGGTTATACATAGGGAAGTGTTTAAACACCCTACATATCTGTAGTACTCTACAGGAACCTTCTCTATGTCATTGTGATTGTGTTTGCTGCTAATGATTGGGAAAGTTTCTCCTTTGTGTTAGGAGAGAGAATTGAATTGATTAAAGAAAGACAGACAGATAGACAGACTGACTATTTTTGGTATTTTATTAGCTCGCTGAGATTCCTTGTGAACCTCATGCCTACATATCCCTAGTGGAAGTCAGAGCTTAATGTAGTTCGGGGAACTAACTAGGGAAATTAAATGTTTTTTGTGCCTTGCTTGAAGCTCAAGGTTGAAGCTTGGAATTAAATCTCTGTTTACAGTAAAGTGACATGAAATCATCTTTACAGGGAGGTATTTGTACTATTCTACTACAAACATTTAAAGGAGTGACAGAATAACTGGATTCATTTCATTCAAGAGGGGGACCTTACTTGTGTGTGCAAGTATACCAGTCAAATGCCTCTTAAATGAAAGAAAGATGCTCATCCAAATTAGGGAAAGTTACCACATGTCTGGGTTTTACTGCCAGCTCATGCCTTTCAGTGTCCTAAATGGGAGACTTTGAATGAAATTGAAATTGAAATGTTTGTTTGTTTGAATGTGGTAGAGTAGTAAAAATATCTCTCTATAGAGATAAGCTATGTCTATCTACTGTATGAAAGATTTGACTTTAGCTGGCTTGTATGAGGCCCAAGCTTGAGGCTTTTTGATTAATTAATTATTATTATTGACTCTGGGAGATGACTCCCCTGGGGATTAATTACAGGGTATTTTAGTGTTCTGTACAAAGCCCAGAATTGAGGCTGACTCTACTTAGGGAGACTCTATTTATGTGCCTTGTACAAAGCCCAAGGTTGTGGCTGACTGTTGAGGATAATTGAATGAATGACTCTATTTTGTGTGCCTTGTACAAAGCCCAAGGTTGTGGCTGACTCTAGCTAGGGAAAACATTATTTTCTGCCTTGTACAAAGCCCAAGGTTGTGGCAGACTCTTAAATAAACTGAGTATGGATGACTCTATGGGGAAAAGATCCTAGGTGTTAGGAATCTTTGACACATAAAAATATGGTTTATCTGCCTTGTACAAAGCCCAAGGTTGTGGCTACTGAGTGATAAAGAACTCACTGGGGAGACTCTATTATCTGCCTTGTACAATGCCCAAGGTTGAGGCTGACTCTTGACAGGGGAGTTTTATTGTTTGGTGCCTTGTATGAAGCCCAAGGTTGAGGCTAACTATTTTTGTTGGTTTTGACTCTACTGAGGAGGTTTTATTTATTGAAAGACTGTTTTTCTTTGGAAGCTAACCCTTTCCAGGGATTTTGACTCAGCTGGAGAATTTGTATGTTAAAGACTGACTTTATCATGTTTTTGGAGGCTGACCCTTTCCAGGGGTTTTGACTCTTTTGGGGAATTATCTCCTAAGAGAAATGAATCTTTATTTTTGACATTTTTATTAATTGACTTTGGAGGCTAACCCTTTCCAGGGGTTTTTATTGAAATGATGGATTGATTTTAATTGACTTTGGAGGCTAACCCTTTCCAGGGATTTTTGATTAAAATGAAGGAATGTGTGGAAGCTAACCCTTTCCAGGGATTTTGGCATTTTTTAGACAGATGTTGGAGGCTAACCCTTTCCAGGGGATTTATTATTGAAAAATGAAAGAATGTGTGGAAGCTAACCCTTTCCAGGGAATTTATTGATTGAAATGGATGGCAGAAAGATTATCTAGTGGAGACTTCTTGTTTAAAGCCCAAGATGAAGGCTGACACATGCTGAGGAGGAAATAAACATAGATCCTAGACTCTGCTAAGGAAGATTGATAAAGATCAGGGTGACAGAGACTGTCCATGTCTCTCATTCCAAAAGGTGTGCTCAATGTAAAATTGAGACAAACTTAGCTTGTTTAAAGTTTGGTTTAAATTGGAAGAAACTCACCAGGGTAGGCTAAAAGGTGACTAAAGACCTGTTCCTATGTTTATAAGAAACCTGATGGGTCCTTGTATACAAGCTCAAGAGGAAGCTGGAAATGCTTTTAAGAAGCCTGTGGGTCCTTGTACAAAGCCCAAGAGGAGGCTAATCGAGGGTCCTTGTTATAGCACAAGAGAAAGCTATGCAGTTTTGAACTTATTTTGGCTCTAAGCAAATGGGTAAGAGGTTTCACCGGGAATAATTCCTCTTTGGGTGGATGTGTCCTATTATTTGGATTCTAAGGTTTTTGCCAAGATGTTTCACCGGGAATAATTCATCTTGGGGGTTTGAACTACAGATCTCTAATTAGGAAAGAGCCTTCACCGGGAAGACATTCTCAATCCTAGGCCATATTCCTATAATATATATATAGTTTAACTGTCCTAAGGTTTATACTCAAACGTAGTTCTAAACTAATATATATGCACAGTTTATATTTGACAGTAATTTAAATAAAGACTGTAAATTGAAAGCTTGTAAAGCCTAACCTGGATGGAGTGGAGGCCATTGAAGAAGTATGTACAGAGCCTCAATAGTATTTTTGTTGTTTTGTTGATAACAGTTGAATATAAACAGTTAATGGTTTTTTTGAAAACAGAAGAAGTGAAGATGGACAAAGGTCACATAGGTATCTGAAGAGTTTCACCGGGAATAATGCCCTTCAAATACCAGAAGAATGTTTTGAAAACAGAAAGAAGATTTTGAAAATACAGTTTTGAAAACAGGCTAAGAAGAGAAGGTTTTTGGGACTTACACTCTATTAGAGGCCCAGTACTTTACAGTACTGGTTATAAAAACAATTGGAAATGATTTTGTGATTTGAAATGATTACTGTTGTGAAAACAGTTTTATGAGTTTTAGGCTTACCTCGAAGAATGAGAAATTGGATTTCTGAGTTTGAGATGTTACCTTGATCCTCAAGTGATATGCTTGGAATAAATTAGGATCTTTACAGATGTTAAGCATCCATACCAGCAGAATAGAACGTCGAATAAGCTCACAACTTACATCATTCTATGACCTTCCAGTAATTGTTTAAGGACTTCTACAGCAAATGGAAGACCAAACAAACAGACAAATCCAAAAGACAACAGAGAAATAATCTCCAAGTCTTGGATGAAGTGAGAAAATTCAAGTAATATGCAACAGTTATCAAATAAAAATTTAAATGATTAACTATACAACATTATATGAAAATATTAAACTCAAAAGAAAATAATCTTAGAAGATATATCTTTTTTTGTGATTTTTTCATGGAATAAGAAAATAATTAGAAACATAAATATAAGTATGTATCTAATATATATTTTTTGGTGTTTTAATAAGGATTAGAAAAATTAAACTAAATCCTATATTTAAAATAAAATATTAAATCTTTTTATGAAAAACAATTTTTATCAAAGAAAACTAAAAGAAAATAGTTAAAAAAAACTTCATGTTTGGGCCAGAGGTGTGAAATCCGTATTGGGGGGTGCAGGCCCAATTGAGTTAAAAGACTGGACAATAATAATAATAAAAAAAGTGGACCGGACCGGGTCGGGTCAGTGTGACCCGGATCCATCACTTAACAAAACAGGTTGGATTTTGAAAACCCTAAGTAATAGAGAAAGAGGCAGCAGCGCTTCTAACTCTCTCTTTCACTTGTTCACATTTCTGAAACAACAAAAATGGAAGAACATAAAACAAGTCCCATCATCTTCTCTCTCGATTTCGTTCGCAGTGAACAACCATGGTGGTTCTCTTTCTAATGTGATAAAAGCAACGGTGGCGACTTCCTCACTCGCGATTCTCTCTCTCGTTTTTCTCTCTCGGCTAAACAACAAGGGAGCTCATGTTTCACTTACTCAGTGAACAACAACAGCAGCGATAACTTGTGTGTCAACCGAGTTTCACTTACTCAGTGAACAACAACAACGGTTGAGTGATAACAATTATCAATCTTGGATTCTCATGGCTCATGGTTAGTTTTTAATTTAAATTTCTTCTTTTTATGACATAGCAGCAAACTAATTATCTCTCTATTTTGATTTTCGGATGATGAACAAAAACAACATATTTTGCAGTAACAATTAGTAGTAATACCGAGGGTGAGAGCAGAAACGACTTACCTGCGGCGAGGAGATTTTCACCGGATTTTGTTGAAGGTATGTGCTATTTACTTATGCCCTTTAGAATCTGCTGTAAGTTCGTTGTAGCTACTGTGTTGATTCTGAATTCCAAGTCTGGACCGCTACTGTGTTGTTACGGCTTCGAACTTATCACGAATTGTTGCTGTTACACTTCTGAAGTGTGAATTGTTGTTTTGACAGGGTTGTCTGCGTTTCTTCTTGCAGATTCGGCCCTTGCAAGTGAGCAAGAAGCGTGTACTCGCCGGCTGTTGTGTTGAAGATGTAAGTTCTGAACTTTACTTTGAACTGCTACTTCCTTTTTCCTCCTGCTTGCGCCAATTGTTCCGGTTTGTTGATGCTGCCATCATCTTTTGAATTGTTCTTGCTTGTTGAAGAACAACTTCGAACTTGTTGCTAACAACTTTGAATTGTTGTTGTAGGCTTTTGATGAAGGTGATGCCATAACACCTCTTTGGATTGTGGGAGAACTTGAAGATGGAACTCCAAGTTGTTGGAAGCTTGAAGATGAAGATCTTCAAGAAAGGTATGAAGAACCACTACCTTTTCACTCTTTCTCTCTTTTTTTTGTAGAATAACACTTAGAAGTATGAGAATTCTATGTGTTACTCTTCCCCTCTTTTTTTTTCGTTTTCTTCATTTGTGTGTCTCTCCTCTATTTATAGAGGAAAAAGTGAGGGATAATTTTGGTCATTTTTGCACCCAAGCTTAGTCCTTAAGCTCACTTAGTTACTAAGTTTTCATCATTGCAAAGAATATTCTTTCCAAAATAATCATTGCCAAAGTTCCTTAGTTGTTAAACTTTCTTAATGGCCAAGTATCACAATTTGTGCACATGGAGGAATATGCACATGGGATGGAAATATCTTCATAACTCTTGCAAGAAAGTTCCACGACATAGCATTGTTTTATGTCATACATTGTAACTTCCATGTGGTAGTTATGACATAATATATATATTTCTTTGACTTTTTGACTTTTTGACATCTTTGACTTGATTTGGGCTTTTGGGCCCTTCTTGAATTATTTTGTTGGACTTTTGCTAATTCTACCTCTTTTATGTTTCTCTTTTTTTTCCATGTCACATGAGGACTCTTGAAGAAAACATGAAGAAGGAGACTTGGATGAAGAATGGAAACTTGAAGATTGAAGAATTCAAGAAAGCATTGGATTTTCGCTTGTTGTAATTCCAATTCATTCCACCTTAGAATTGTATGAATTTGGACATTGTATTCTTGAGAATCAATGGAACTTTGAATGTTGTAACATCTTGAATTTTGAATGAAGTCCACCTTGTAATTCATTTGGAAATTGGAACTTTTTCATGTAAAGAACTCCATTTGTAAAAATGCTTGAATTTCCTTTTGGAACTCTTTGAATGAAATTGTATGAATCATGAATCTTGGATATTCTTTGAATGAAATTTTGACTCTTGCAAATTCAAATGAACCATGATAAATCTTGAATGGAAATTCGTTGAAGTGATTTGAAGAATGTCTTTGCACCAATGAACTTGAAAAGATATTGACCTCGAAATTCATAAATTCATGGTTTTAGACCATACTTGAAATAATTCCTTCAACAAAATGGATTAAAAGATATTTCTTGCAACTTTTGACTAAATTTCCATGAATGATCAATTAATCCATATGAATCAATTTCTTCACCATGAGCAATCCACGTGCCCAAAAACCATGGAATAGATCCTAAACAAGTCTCTTAAATCAAACCAATGGTAATGGCGCCTTAAAATGAAAACTTCCATGAACACGAAATTTTCTTTCAAAGAATGAGTGAACGAATGAAATCTTGATCACGGCTTCCAAACCGATCAAGAAACATTTTTGAAGTTGACATCAATGATATGACATCTCAGGGGGGGTCAAAATTAGGGTATGACACATACAATGTCAAGACAGATGTTATAAAAACTGCTGACTGACAACACAATCATCAAAACTGAAACGAAATGCAAACTGATAAATAACACAGTAAATTGTTAACCTAGTTCAGTTCAATAACACCTAATTTGGGGGATATCATGTCAGGAAGGAAATCCACTATAATAGTATTAGTTTAAAGCCTAAACAATCCTATTTTATAACTTATCTCCTAATCACTACCCCGTGCTACTTCTACCAAAAAATTAACATCTAGATATGAGAGATTGACATCTCACTTCCAATCACCTCAGTGATAAAAACAATTACACGCCTTCTGAATCAGAGACATACCACTGAACCGAGGTTCATACATCTATCATCGACACACATGATGCATGATATGCAGCAACAACATACAGATGCAACATTCACCACTAGTTTCTTTTCAAATCATAAACATCGCCCAATAAGGCCACCACAACCGTTTTTATCTAACTTCACTTTTCAACATATGCATATAAATATACCTAGATAATATATATTCAATAACATGTCAACACTTACATATAGTTATATTTTCATTTAACATTACTTATCAAGAGTAATTTCTCAACATATATGCTCGGAAACACTCATCTACACACTAATACAAATTATTACTCATGGGAGTTCACCAACAGGGTAAGAAAATTATGATAGATGCTTAATATTACTCATCAACAAGTTAACATGTTATTACTCGATATTTATACTGACCAATAAATTAAACATATTGTACACAACCTTTACACAATCAACAAGGTTAACTCATAACCCATCAGATGGCTCAATACAACACATTATAATTTACCTTCGACTCTAACACTACCCTACGCCATTGGCAAGGTTTCTCTCTGTAACTCTAAATAATAAATATTTCCAACTTTAACATTGTCAAAGTGACTACATGCTCAACAATGCTCACAGGCATACTCTATCCTTATTTCACTACTCATCAACATGATTCTAAACGCATCAGATTACTCAATTTCCACATTATTGATTCACATAACACTCCAAACATATAAACGTAACTCATTTTCAACTCATTTTATTATCAAACTTAAATTTAATAATAACTCATCTTTCAACTCTTTTAACTATGCATAACTCTAATTCAACTCTCTTTGTAAAAAAAACTCTAATTCATCTCTAAAATAACAAATTCCTTCGACTCCAACTCTTAACATATCAAACTCAACTCACTTAATTTAAATCGACTCTAAAACATATCAATTAACTTAAATTAAAGTTATTTATAAATATATTTAAATCCTTAAATTGCTAATGGGTTTCCTAAAACCATGGACTTAACTATAAAATCACCTCACTTCAAAATAGCACCAAATATTATAGACTTGTGATAAAATTAAGAAACTCTCCAGTTGAAAAGATCTATAAACTCTCTTTCAAATTCAATAGTTTGAATCTCGATCAAAATATTCTAACTCTAGTCCTATTCGTGTCAGTTCAATGTTATCACAATATTTATTAATAAACTCTAAAATAGAATGACATACTTCAAAATAGCACCAGAAATTACAGACTTATGATAAAATTATGAAAATCTCCAATTTAAAATATCATTAAACCCTTTTTCTAACAAAATTGGTTGCACCTAAAACAGACTCGTGGAACTCAAGTTATGCGTGGAACATGATGACCAACGGAGGGCTGAAATTAACTACGCACGGATATAAAAACCACAAAACTGCTACTATTGTAGTGCTCTAAGACCCAATTTCCCAACTACAACAAAAACTATTATCCCGTTAGCTTTCTAACACAACTAACTCCACCTCAAAGGACATATGGAACTCATGTTACGCGTGAAATAAGACGGTGAATCCCCTTTCATGTCCACCTGCAATTTTCTACATTTTCTCCCTATTAAACAGATTCAAAACTCGCATACTTAAGTCCCAACCTCCCCTTAAAGGTCTCCCAATGCACAACAAATTATTAACCAATAATATAACATTTTATCAAAATTTCACATTTTTGCCATACGCCACCACCATAGTTCCATCAATCAACACCAATGCATAAAAAAGAAAACCCATTTACAAATTATACAATTTCATATATTCTCACCTTATGGTGTAACTATTGTTCATTTGAATCAACTCCGCCTTATCAAAGGCATCATCTCATAAACACACTAGTAAACTTGGTCATAGATAAATCAGAACTCAATAATAACAATAACATATCAAATATAGATTTTCTCACCTTATATATTTAATTCTTTTCTTTTTATTTCTAGATTTTCTCGTCACAGTTTTCAACATTAAATTCTTTTTACTAACAGAATTTAGCAACATATATTCAAACAAATTTTATAGTAAAATTCCCTCAAACAATCAATTAACAATAGCAACAACCTAAATCCCTAAATCCCCACATATAAAGTTTCATAAGCCCTATTATAGGAAGAGAACCCCACCCTTACCTTATCAATGGAAGCAACTTAATGAGTCTCTAATTGCATCTTCAATTGACACCATGGATGAAAAATCTTCAAGCTCATTCTTCTTCTCCATAGTCTTGCCTCTTTCTCCTCTATTCTTGTTCTCTTCATTATGACCACTCTCCTCTTTCCAATTCTCTAAAACCCTAATATAAAATCCAATTTGGGCTTAGCATATAACAACTCTTCTTTATTATACTCCACAAACCAATTTAGGCCCAATAAGATAAATAACTCCAATTAAATCAAAATACCACTTTTATTAATATTCCAACAATATAATAATTTCCGACCTATAAATAATATTATTCTTAATATTATTTTCCTACTTTAATTTAATAATTCCAAATACGCTCTTAAATAACACCAACAATCCAAATTCGACCAATATATCATATTTCCGGTCTAATCTTAATTACTCAGAAAATTCCCAAAAATTCAAATATTATTCCAATAATATTTCTAATATTGAAAATATTAAAACTCTTGATTAAATATCAATCCGCTATCCCGAACTAATATCGACTAAATCGTCTCAAAATACGGAAAACTTCACTAAACACTCTGAACGTCTAGATTAAGTGAATAATCAAATTTCCGGGCGTTACAACTCTCCCCCACTTAGAATATTTTCGTCCTCGAAAATTCGCTCAACACCATCCCAAACACAAACCTCGTATCCAATTCTCAAATATCCAAATTATGCTTGGTAACACTTCGATCACTATTTCCTCGTCACAACAACGATTCCCACGAACACAACACATTTTTTTGCCATTTCGACACCTTTGATATCAAAATACGAACGCCGATTCATTCTCGCACATATATATACCAATTACACGCCGTTCATTAGGAAAAGGTACCAACAACTTTACTCGTCATTACTACCAACAATTTGAGGTAACATAACATCACAATTTTCCTGTAACTTCGCACAAACAATGAAACAATTCTGATAATCACTCGGTCACAAAAATCCAATGACGGTTCCATAACGGCACATTCACATTACTAATCTTACGAGATTCGCAATAAGCTACTATCGAATGTGTAGCAACCCGCCCTAAAAATTAAGACTTTTAGAGTCGCCACCTATTTTGAAGGGCGAATAGGAAACCCTACGCAGTTTAGAGATCGGGGTAAGTTATTATAATCAGGTCGAGGGAAGGTGTTAGGCACCCTCAACCCTTTCCTAAGGTTTTATGTTAAGGCAAAGGTTTTATGGCTAAAATTTAGATTTAATAGCTAAGGGAGTGAAAAGGGCGAAAAGTGAGATTTTAAGATGAATTGAATTTTTAGTGAGGGAGACTCGCCTTGGTTATCCAAGTGCCTACGTATCTCCTTATGGAGAATCAGAGTCAACGTAGTTCGGGCACAGGGTTGTACTCCTTTGCATTAGTATGAGGTTGTTTGAAGGCTTTTTGAATGGCCTTGTCGTAGTTTTAGAAGTTGTGATTTGAAAGGCATTTTGAGTTTCCTGATTGAAAAGGATGAAAATCCGTAGTGTCGTGGTTTAGTGTGTTTTAGGTTTGGGCGTACAACCCTGATTTAATATGTCACCGTTAGATGCGATGATCAATATATTTGATCAGTATAGCTAACGGATTAATGGGGCATTGTTGGTTACTCAGATCGATAGATTCGATCGTCGCGGGCAGCAAATTGAATGTGTCTTAATTTTATATTTTATTGCTTTATTCAGATATTTGATCAGTACGACATAGAGAGTCGACTAATTCGAAGGCGGGATGAAATAGATATTCATCCGTCATTTATCCGTTAAAGGGGAAGTTAGAATTGATGTTTTTATTATTGGATTTGATTAATTAAATTAATCGATTGTTAATCATTGTGACCAATAGGTTTAGTCGGAACGAGTAACAAATTTAATCCAAAAAAACTTCGGCCAATGGTATTGGGCGAACCCTAATGGACGAATAAACCTTTCTAGGGTTTTTGTGATTTTTATAGTTAAAATTAATTAAATTAATTAACTCGAATAATCGAGTAATCAAAATAATCGGGAAAATATAATTCTAAACCCTAATCCTAATTATAGCATTAATCCTAATTGAATAATCTAAAGATAATTAATTAAATTTAACATTTAATCTAATTAGGAAAACAAAATAAAAACAGTAAAAAAACAAATAAAACAAAAACCTGGGGCCTGATTGCGTGTGGCTGTATCCTGAGGGTCCATGGTGGACCTGCGTTTCCTGAGCCATTGGATTGATCCCCCTGTAAATCTAGTGGTAGCGGCATGAGGACCTATGGTACGCACGCATGGGGCTGTACGCATGAGATTCCTTAGTTTGTTAGGAATAAAAATTAGATAGCAGAGGTGGGAATCGAACCCCTCCCACTGCGTTTGAAAGCTCCTTAGGCGCATCACTTCTTCCACCAAGGCATTTTCTGTCTGCTGTTATTAATGCTATTCACAAACAATATATACAAAATACGGATAAAGAAATTAAATAAAAAAATAACACAGAATGCCCGCTCCCCCCCACGGATCTTCTTCTTCATTGGTTTTTTTCCAGAATATGAACAAGCTTTTACCTACATTTTTGTGCGTCACTACAGGCCCTGTCAAATTCAAATAACACCATACACAATGGAAAATACCAGATGAAGCAACGATTTGACTCGGTTAATCCTCACGAACACAACGATGGATCTCGTTTGATCTAATTTCTCCTATATCAAGAAACCCCAATTCAAAACTTACAACCCTATCAATGGCGGATTCCCTATTTTGCACTGAAACACAAATTAAACTACGCAGAAAGTTTCAAATCATCATTCTAAGCACAAAAACACTATCAAAACGCGTTTACCATACATGAATCATCATAATCAAAAAATAAAAATTTTGCAAACCGTGTAGCTTGGCTGGACCGATTCCTGATGCTTCTGGACCCGATAATGATCGGGATATCTTCAAGAAGCACCCAGGGACTGATTGGAATACTCAAAACCCTTTGAACTAGCCTGAAATCTCGAATCCGAATTCAAGTTTTCCTTGAATTTTTCAATTCGTTTTTTTTGTTCTTGGAGGCCAAGGTCCGAACCCCTATGCTTTGGATCGATTCTCTCTTTATAGTATTATGAATTAGGTCCATAATTTTGATCAGAAATCTTGTTTTTAATGCCAAGAATATTTGATTTGGAATCAATCCAATCTTGATATTTCTTGATCTTTCTTCTATTTCTCAAACTTTTCTTTCACGTTTCTTTTGCATTCTTGGGCCCTTGGATGTTTACCAACAAACTTTTTTCTCCATTTTTTTTTGTTTTATTTTTATTTTAACAACCTAATAATAATAACTAAAAATAATAATAGTAAAATAAAATACTAATAATTAAATAGTAATGATGGAAACTAGTAATAATAAATGACAATTCTATCAAAATTAATAATAATATTACCCTAAATAATAGTATTAATATTAATTCTAATATATATGTTTATTAAAACCTAATTATAATAAAAAACCTAATTAATCTTAATACTAATCCTATTAATATTAACAATAATAAAAATTAATATTCTTAAATGTTAATAGTTAGTCATGATAATAATAATCGAAACAAATATTAGTAAAAACCCCGAGATACCCCCACAAATGATAAAACCCTTAAAATAATTAGGCCCCACTTCTGGATCCTAAACATTTGTTACTTACGTCCTTGTTATAACTCAACCTGATTTATAATAGGGCGGGTTCGACAATAGAAATGTCAAACCCCATGACTCTTAATTTTGAATCTCGATGGGTTAAGAGACGTAGATTTGATCGGGCAAATTTTGGGGTATGACTGTTGCACCCCAAAATTTGCCCTCTTTGTTCGAGCTATAAGTTATCCCTGACGTTTATTTCGTCGTTCGAAAAGGAAGAAAAATAATAAAGAGTTTTCATGGCTTTAAGAAGATATGGTGTGAAATGTGGTTCATATAGTGGAAATACGAGAAAATTCACAAGTTTTATTTGGAAGATGATATGAGCTTGGTTCTCGCGTTGTCCAGACTGTTTCGACGTTATCTACAACTTTCATGTTTGACTCAGAAACCAATTCCATGAGGAAGGTTGTCGAATTTGCAAATTAATCGAGGTTTCACAGTGAAAAATGGTGCTGAACCGCAGGTTTTCGGACAATAAAAAATTCATATCTCACAATCCGTTCGTCCGATTCACTCGAGATTTTAACTGAAGCTCCGTGCTAGTATTCCCGACATTTCATATGTTTGGACCGTCGACCAATTATGCGCCGAAAATTCCCAGCCTTTTGAAGAACGTCGTGATTCTGCAGTGAAAAGTGTGTTTTCGGGTGTGTCGCGACAAGTTTGAAAATTCATAACTTCTTCGATTTTCATCCTATGAGGTCCATTCCGGTGGCATTCTCTTGGAAATTTCGTTATCTTTGATTCTTCGTCACACGTGCTCTTTCGGATTTTTAGCCGAAGTTTGAGTTTTATCGCGTTCTTTGAACGGTACTCGCAAAATTCTGTACAGTCGCACCAGATGAACCGATATTTCTCGTCATTCAAACACGCATAATTTCCTCACCGTTTGTCGGATTGAGACGATTCTCGCGGCTACGAGTCACAAATTTAGTCATCTTCGAGTTGACGTTGGTCCCATTTTCGAATTTTTCACCGAGTCACATTTCCCCGAAAATGAGCAAAAAAAGAGATACGTCAGGGGCATTTTTGAAATTTCACCACTTAAACTATATATACTTTTTTCCCTCTTTTTCTTTCATAATTTCCATTCACCCAAAAATCTCAAAAACTCTACTCTCAAATCTCTCTCCATTCTCTCTAGAATCAAAAACACAAAAATTCTCATAACTTCTCAAATTTCTTCACCAAATCTTCATTACAAAACACAATCAAGATGAAGAACTTGTAAATTGTTTAGATCAAGACTCTGTTCCAGCACCACTACCACCTCCTTCAGGCCAGTATCTTTGCACCACCACGCCGGAGCTCCGACGAGCCATCACGAACGTCACCTTTCGTTCGCCGATCGCAACCGACTTGCTCGCGGGATCTCTAGTTTTCTTGCTCTCGTCGCTATAGTTTACGGATCATCATCTGTTTGGTATTGATCCCGTTTCATTTTATTTTTTCCGCACTTTATCTCTTTCTCGCATCATCTTTTAACATGAGAAGTAGGACTTAGACATGCATCTGGCCAAACCCTCAAAAGAGGCTCTGTTTTTGTTGGTGTGTTTATATTTGTGCTTTGCGGCAGGGAGTCACGGTGTAATAAGTCCTATATGGCACTCCGTTAAGTCCTCATGGAAGGCACGCGGAAAGGTTTAGCAATCAACCCCCGCCTAGTCTCATCGGGTCCGTTCGGTATGCGCACGCTACGCATTGCTCGCTTTCGAATATGCACAAGATCTTGTTATCGAGTATGTCAGGAAAAGGGTTCATGCAGCCGGACCCCCGTCTTTCCTATAGCTCGTGTTGCCCGACGTTGATGCTCGGTGTACGCACGCACCATTTTCCTTTATGATCCGTGACGGCTTGGTTGCTGAGAGGGATTCGCTCCTCTTGTCTATGGCCCGATCATTTTCACGAGGTCTAATGCTTGGTTGACTTGGGGTGATTCGCTCCCCTTGGCTATGGCGGGACCGCTTTTCTACCACTCGGCCAGTGCCGTTGGTTTTGTTTGCTTTACGAGCGGAGCTCGTTTGTGTGATATTATTGTTTGCTTTCGCCTTTTCCCCCATAGGTTGTTAGCTTAGCTTAGATTTGTACCCTTTGTATGATAACATTAGGTAGCAAGCTTTCCCCTTTAGCTTAGGCTTTCCTCATGCATTCTTTAAAACACAAACCACACTCTTTGATTTTCTTTTCTTAAGAGCTTGTTATTTCCGCTCCATTCCTAAGCATAAGTCTCCAAAGGTCGAGCAGCGGAGTGTGAATGTAACTCGTTCACCTAAAAAACACAAAACAAACAGAAATTAGTTAGCCGAGCTACGGTAGCTCTGATTCTGCAAAACAGATACGTAGGCAGCGCGGTAGGGCCCGTGCGAGCACAATCCTTTCTTTTCCCTACATTCTGCATTCATTTAATTAGCGTAGATTTGTTACACACCCATAGATTTAGACACTTGCGTGGATACCATCGAGTACGATGGGCGCGAGGGGTGTTAATACCTTCCCCTCGCGTAACCGACTCCCTTACCCTTTTTCTCTGGTCGTGAGACCGTTGTTTTATTTTGTGGTTTGCTGGCATTCTCTTCTTTTTCAGGATAAATATGTGAGTGGCGACTCTGTTAATTTTCGCGGTAGCGACAACTGGCGACTCTGTTGGGGACGTCTCGACCTATTGCGGGTCCGGACTTAGCGAGTCGATCCTAGCGCTTGTGTGTTTATCTTTGGGTGTTTTACTGCTTTGCATATTTACCTGTTTGCATTGCATTCTATGTGCGCTTTTACTTTTCTGCATCATATTCTGGACTGTTTGGATCTCTGTTTGTTGGGTGGGTGTTTCAAGAGGTAAAAGGCCCAATACCCAGGCTATGAGTGATACCTTAGGAACTAGGACTAGAGTGGCCGTGACGGACAGAAGGCGTATGCCTGATTGATCTGATCACGTATCCACGGGCAGAGCTTGGTGGAATGAGGCAATATCGTATGATAACGCCTACATTCGATCCTCTGTTGGCTTTTTGACATACCCTAGCCTAGATTTACCCGTGAGTGGGGCGGGAATCAATCATTGCTTAACAGGTACATTGATGGTGACTTTGGTTCTTGTTCGTGGGTTACCGCTGTTCTCGTTCGAGTGTACTATTGGTTCCTGTTCGTGGGGTACTATGGTTCTTGTTCGAGTGGTGATCTGTGTTCTATTCCAGTGTGTTGTTAACTATGGATGTTGGTTCCGTGGGTTGACATTCTATGTACCGTATGGTATATCTATTTGGGGCCAAACCTTTGGCTCTGTACTATGTATGTTACCGGCAGTCCAGAATGCCTGGTGGGCGGCAACAAGTCCCACCACTTTGCATCATTACATATTTACTTTTCCAAAAAATGATGTACAAAAAATAACTAACTAGCATACATGTTCCTTCCATTTCAAAGGAATCATATCTTTAAGCCTCGTGTCGAGCTTTTCCATCTCTTGCTTGTCAAAAATCAAAACACGAGAATTCCTTGGAAATTAAATGAACATGGCATTGCATTCATATCATGCATCTCATACATTTCATGCATAACAGGTGTTCAGGATCGAGGATCTTTTATTCAGACTTGGTACTTTCACCAAACTCAAAGACTCGACTTGTTCTTATTGTTTGTTCAGAGATTAGTCGTGAAACAACTTTGTGGGGTGATCAAGAGGAAATCTCAGTTGAGGTTCTTTTCGAAGACTTCTCTTATGCTCAGTGTCGCGGGCGAAAAATCGTTTTGGTTCCTCTTTTTTGTGGGATGAGACACCTGATGCCTTCTTTGGGCTCGAGTGCTCAAAAAAATGATTTTTCTTTGTTTCGACCAAACTTTTTATTATTTCCAAAGGAGGAAAAGGAAAAAAGCTGCAATAACCTAAAAGTGGGGGGAGAGATCTTGGGTAAGAGGGTTGGTTATACGAAGGGAAGGTATTAGCACCCAACGTATCTATAGTACTCTATAGGTTTCTTTGCTTTGTTTTTCATTCCATGTTACGGCGGAGGTTCTGTTGTGAAATAGGTGGGACCTAAGGTGTTTGTTTGATTATGCTCGCAAAGATCATCGCGATCCTCTGCATACATATCCCCTAGAGGGAATCAGAGCATCTGTAGCTCGGGTCTACGGGTGCTAAGGTTTGAATGGTTTTTTTTGTTTTGTTTTGCTCGCCAAGGATCAACCTTGTGCCTACGTATTCTCAAAGGGATGTTGAGAAAGTCAGAGCAATCGTAGTTCCCACTTATGCTAGTGGAAGCAAAGGAAAAGAGACAAATGTCATCTAAATGTTCGATGTGTCTAATCTATATCATCACATACATCTGTTTGTTTTTGTTTGAAAATCTTTTCATTATAAGCCCTGGGCCATGCCACTTATGGCGCTTAGAATGATAAAGATGTTTTTTGTTGTTTAACCAGCCTTGTGGCAAAAACTTTCAATGAAGTCAGCCTTGTGACAAAAAGTTTTGATTAATCTGCCAGCCTTGTGGCAAAAGTTTCAATGAAGTCAGCCTTGTGACAAAAACTTTGATTAATCAGCCAGTACGGTGGCAAAACGGTTTGATTGATTAGCCAGCCTTGTGGCAAAAAAGTTTGATTGATTGATTGTTTGTGATGATATAGAAGAGATACTCCTATCATAGAGATGATAAATGTCTAATCCCCTAGGGTATTTGTTTTGGATATTGGGGATGCTTATAAGAAGCCCGTGGGTCCTTGTACGAAGCCCAAGAGGAGGCTATTCGAGGGTCCTTGCATTGTAAGCCCAAGAGGAGGCTATGGGAGGGACTATCGAGGGTCCTTGCATTGTAAGCCCAAGAGGAGGCTATGGGAGGGTCACTCGTTTGTACAAAGCCCAAGGGGAGGCATGGTATAGTTGGTTTGAGCTCTTAGAGCGATTTCACCGGGAAACCATACTCTATGTCCTAACCTAAACTAGTGGAGATTCTTTGCACGAAGCCCAATAGGAGGCTATGGGGAACCTAGTGTTGTACTAAGTTGAACAAGCATATATAACACAATCACAAGTATGAACAAGTACGAACAAATATGAACAAGTACATGAACAAATATGAACAAGTATGAACAAGCGCATATATATGACAAGGTGTGTGTATATAATGGAGTTTATGAAGGAAATATACCTGTAAGCATGATCCATTTGTATACACAGGGCTCGGGACTCATACTCGGGGAGAGGTCCACTTGAATTTATTCAAAGCTATGTAAACAGGTATTTACAAGGGGCTTGGGACTTATACCTACATGGAGGCCCATGGTATATTGAAAAGTATTGTTTCTTTGAAGTTTTGTTGTTTTGAAAATGATTTGAAAACTGTTTTGAAAAGATTTTGTTTTGAAGAATGTTTATTGTTTTGAAAACTGTACAAAAAGAAAAGAAATGGGACTTACACTCTCTAATATTCGAGAGGCCCCACTTCGTTTTGAAAATCAATTGATCAATCAAAAAGATTTAATCAATGGTTTCTTTTGAAAAATCAAAAAGAAATGGTTTATCGTTTTGAAAAAGAATCGCGATCGCTCGTCTCAAAACGATTTGAATTTGAAAGAAAACAAACTTAATTAAGTTAAAACAAGTTTTAATACTCAATTAAGACCTAAATGATTAGGGTTTGATCACAAAAAATATTTACAAGTGATTAGGTTAAAAATTAAATGAAAAACAATATTTAAAGTATTTAAAAATACTTAAAAATGTATCATTTTAAACCTAATTAAAAACATATTAAATAAATCTTTTTTTGTGATTTTTTTTTATATTCATAAAATATATGTGTTAAATAAAGAGTGTACAAAAAATGAATGAAAAATTAATTAATTTGAAGTTGATGTGTTAATTAATTAATTGAAGTTGTAAAAAAGAGGGTTTGGTCTCACAAGGGTTTGAACCCACGACCTGGAGGTTACCAACCAAAACACTTGCCAACTGAGCTGCGCGCGCAGCTTGTAAGTAACACGCTTCCATTTAATTATATTTTAAAACGAACCATTTGAATTTCTGAACAAAAATGGCGCCAAGAACACATCCCTAACTTGATTTTGAATTTTCTGAAAACTGAGTTGTTTTGATCAATCAAAGGGTCTATCTCACTCGGTTTTTCACGAGGAACATGATGGTGCCCTCACAATTCATTTATTTTCACTCTAAGGGGGTCAATTTTCGCATGAACATGAAGAACCCTAGAACTGAAATTCAATGTGAAATCGTGTATGTGCAAGTTATGATGCAATTGATTGAGGGTTAATGATCCTCATAAGTGCAGAAACAAGATGGTATGCTCACATTTCATTTATGATGCGTGCAAGTATGAATTTGAAGTTCATGAGTACTTACCTTAAAAACGACACAACTGAGAATCGAATTCTTGCTTGGAGGTGTTACAGAAGTTGTTTGATGATCTGGATAGCTTCAATGGACCTTATGGAAGGTGTCTAGATGCTTGGAACCATCTGAATTCATCTGGGCATGGTCATGGTACCCGATCTGCATAAGCTTCAAGAGTGAATCGAATTTGATGATTCTGAGATTATTGGCTATATGTGATGGATTGGATAGTTCATATGTGATATATGGATGATGTTAGAAGTGATAGTTTGGACAGAATTGAGCCTGAATGAAAATTGGCATGATAAGTCTTATGTTATGCATATTTGAGAAGTGAGGTAGTGATTTTGAGTTCTTGGTGTTTTTGGGGAGTATGGATGGATCAAACAACTTCCAAATGATGTTTATGAGTTGTGGGAAGCATCATTTTGCTCAGAACTTGCAAGGGATGGAACTTGCACTTTCTCCTCTTTGAAACTCATGAAACTTGCAATTCAAGAAAGAAGAGAGAAAACCTATAATTGTGAGGTTTTGGTGTGAATTGAAGAGTGGAAATGACCTCTATTTATAGGCCATGAGTTCTGAATGCAGAGCTTTGCAACTTGCTCAAGAATTGGTGATTTGGCATTTGGAGATAAAGTGGAATCTTTACATTTAATGCAAATGGTTAAAGTAACTAAACCATGGTTATTTTGGCCAAGCTTCTTATCTCTTTCCATTCTGATCTCAAATCAGAAAATATCATTCAATCATTGCTTTGGTGTGTCATTGCTTGAATTATAGGCCATATAGTATTTGAACTTAGTGAAAATGGCTTGTAATTTCATGCATAATGACCTCTAATTGCAAAATTCAAAACCATGGCTACACTCCATATTTTTTCATGCTCTTGGACATTTTGGAAAGCTCATGTTATGTACTTCAAAACCCTAGTTGAAAGTTTCTTCAAGACCTTTAAGGAAATGGGTGAAAAAGATCCATGAACTTTGAAGAAAATGAGGTTTTAAGTGAAGTTTTCAAAAAGTACCAACTTTGAAGCTCCATTTCTCTTAAATGGTTGATCTTTTGGAAAAAAATTATATGTGTCAAAGTTGTTCATTGGATCAAAATCTAAAACTTTGATGTTGGAAGTTTTTTTCAGTTTGTAGGTGAAATTTTGAGTTATTCCCTTCCAAAGTTTGGAAAAAACCATGAAAAACACTTAGAAAAATTTTCTAAGTATGAAAGTCAAACTTTTGACTTTTTGATTCTTGATTGATTTTCTTGATTTTTCTTGATCAAATGACTTCATATATCATATATTGATGATTCAAAACTTCAAAAGTCATGGTTGACCAAAATTCCCCAAAAGTCAATGGTGTTCTTGTACAGTTGACTTTTTCAGACGAATCGCGTTTCTGGAGATTTCAAATGAAACAGGCTATCCTCACCAAATGAATGGTATGAATGGATCATATTGAGTTATTGGAAGATCTTGAGCCATGGTTTGAGTTGTGGCACCATGTCCTGATTAAAAAGTCAGTTGTTCAGTGAATTAGGTCAAAAACCCTAATTGTCGACCTGATGAAATTGATGACTGTGGATCTTGTAATTTCCATTGGATGTTGTCATAGGGATTATTTGAGGATGATTGAAACATTTGATTGACTTCCTGGGGATTTTTAGGGTTTCCCAAATGTGATCCCTGATTTTGGTCCCTGATAGTTCAAAAACCCTAATCTGATGATTTGAAATTTCACTGTTGATCAATCCTTGTATAGGAGATGTTATGAGCCAATGGATTAGGTCAAAATGATGTACTTGGAGTCTTGAGGTCATGTCCCAAGTCATTGTGTCAAATCTTGAGCAAAAGTCAGGAGTATGCTATCTTCAGTCAAAACCCTAACTTGGTTAGTTCAGAGCCTTTGAGATTGTTGAAATGAATCTCTGAGGACCAAATGTTGATTATTGATGAAGATAGTTCCTTTGAGATGAAGGGAGAACAAAACCCTAGTTGATTGTTGCTTGTACTGATGAGTGATTTCTTGATTAAACCCTGCTGAGTCACAAGTGGCAAACACAAACTATGCAATTTGTTAGAGATGCAAATGATGCATATGCAATGATATGAGGTGGTATCTTAGGTCAAAAATTGGGGTATGACAGATGCCCCTATTTAAGTTTCTTCAACCTGAGATATGAAGATTGAAAATCTTCGTTTTGGTAGGGTGGAAGAGACTTAAATATTAGAAGACGCAAATTTTGGACCTAAGATACCAAAATTGCGAATGTTGCAAGGATATCTTTACCGAGGGGATATCAAGAACTGACTCCGCTGGAGAAAAGAGATTGGGAAGGATGCCTCAATCCGTTTTAGGAAGAGAATCCGTTTTTCGGGAAAGCAAGTGTATGCTTCACCGGGGAATGATAGCTTTGTAAGAAAAGCTTACCTATCGACATCATCGACTATCAACATGGGGATAGACTTGTTTAATAATGCGAAGGTGAAGGGTATGAAACTAGATTACCAACTATCAGCATGGTGATAGACTTGACGAGGTAAAAAAGAGTTTCAAAGGTTCGGTTAATATTACCGACTATCAGCATGGTGATAGACATGTTAAATAATATAACCAGGACAAAAAGTTACCGACTACCAGACTTGTGATAGTGGTTTTGAAGACATGATCAATTATCAGCCAAGTGATAAAATGATTCTGGAGACTTTGCTAGGGAAATTACTGGTTATTCAGCCTTGTGAACAGTAATAAGGCCCTGATTGTCAAATGGTCTTCATGATTGATTTCCTTGAGAGGAAAAATCTTTTGAAAGAGACATAAGATGCTCAGATGATGAGGCTATTGCTTATTGTCTGTTTTTCACGACTCTGTTTGAGGAATCGGAATTTGAATTTTTTTTTTTTTTTTTTGTAAAGACAATGTTCTAACCAAGAATGAATTGGAAAGAAACAGTCAAACAAGACTTTGTACCCAATGAGGAATGAACTCGAATGGGATTTTCCCCTTCGTTTTGAGAGGAGAAACTAAAGAAACCTTCTTCCACGAGGAATGATCTCAGTGGGGAACTGGAGAAAGAATATGTTCTTTTCTGCTTATGGGTGACAACCTACTTGGAGAGATGACACGCCCATACTTGTTTTTTTTCTTTCTTTTCTTTTTCTTCTTTTTTTTTTTTTGAGGATAGATATATCCTAAACAAGTGATTTCAAAACAAACATTTGAAAAATGCAAGAATGCATAAATGATGCAAATATGATGAATGTCATGAATGTCGCATGCATGCTGACGATACTGATAGACAGAGAAGCATGTGCTGGAGAAGGACCGACGTCGCAATACAACCAGATACTTGGTAAATGTTCTTCAACACGGTGTAGATAACACAGGTGATGAATGATGCTGCGTGCTTTAAACTTCTCCGGGGAAGATAAGCATCTTTTCTTATTGAGATGGAAGAACTTCTTCACTGGAGATGAAAGAACTTCTTCACTGGGGATAGAAGAGCTTCTTCACTGGGGATAGAAGGGCTTCTTTACCTCACGGGATAATTGCTTCAAGAATTCTTTTCTGGGACAAGAATACCGTTGTCTCAACAATTTTTCAGGGAGAATCCTTTTGTTCATCCTATGGAGACGACTGCTGATGTTCCTTCCGTTGTTCACAACTCAAAGGAAAATTTCGCTTTTATTTTGAAAAGAAAGGTGAAGTAAATTCATTTAAAACTTATTTTTTCTTTTTTCTTTCAAAAGTGAATAACACAATTAAAGCGTCATTTTGCAAGCTAAAAGAAATTAGAGATTGCAAACAAATGGGCACAAGGCTCAAATTTATTTAATAGGATGGTAATCAGCTAAAGGCGTGATTCCATGGAGTATTTACAAAAGTTGGAAATGGTAATTATGCGGAAAAGGCTACATTGAAAGCAATAACCACTATTCCCCCTAACAACTTTGAGTTCCAACTGTGCTTGTCGCTTCAGATTGGCGATGATTTGATTGAAGATCCTTTGATGAAAAAGACTCCTCAGGTGACGAAGTATGGACTGATGCAGTTACTTTGTCATAAATCCCTAATTTTTGCCTAGATTGCCCTTTCAGGTTTTCAATCTACCAGGATGAATTTTTTTCTGTTTATTGTCTCTAATTTTTGCCTAGACCGCCCTTTCAGGTTTTCAGTCCACCGAGACGCTCATTTTTGCCTAAGTCGCCCTTTGCGGGTTTTCGACTTACCGAGCTGTTCTTTTGTATTTTTAGACAAAGTATTTCTTGACTGCATCAGCATTCACAGGATGTGGGAGTTAATCACCATCCATGGTTGCAAGAGTCATGGCGCCGCCAGAAAATGTTCTTTTGACAACATACGGGCCTTCATAATTAGGAGACCATTTGCCCCTAGAATCTGGTTGAAAAGACAAGATCTTTTTAAGCACGAGGTCGCCTTCTTGAAATTCACGAGGTCGAACCTTTTTGTTGAAGGCTTGTTTCATCCTTGCTTGGTATAATTGTCCATGGCATAGAGCAGTCATACGTTTTTCTCCGATTAAGTTCAACTGATCGTATCTGCTTTGACACCATTCAGCCTCTGATAACTTAGTCTCCATGAGGACTCTCATTGATGGGATTTCAACTTCTACGGGGAGCACAGCTTCCATGCCGTATACTAGAGAAAAAGGGGTTGCCCCTGTTGAAGTACGCACTGAAGTACGGTACCCATGTAAAGCAAATGGCAGCATTTCATGCCAGTCTTTGTAAGTGACGACCATTTTCTGGACGATCTTCTTAATGTTCTTGTTAGCAGCTTCAACAATGCCGTTCATTTTTTGTCTGTAGGGAGAAGAGTTATGATGCTCAATCTTGAATTCCTCACACAATTCTTTCATCATTTTGTTATTCAAGTTTGAACCATTGTCAGTAATGATCTTGCTGGGAATACCATATCGGCAAATGATGTTGTGCTTAATAAACCTCACAACCACTTGTCTTGTAACATTGGCGTAAGATGCTGCTTCGACCCATTTGGTGAAGTAATCAATGGCCACCAGGATGAAACGATGACCGTTTGAAGCTTTCGGTTCGATCATTCCAATCATGTCGATACCCCACATGGAGAAAGGCCATGGAGATGAGAGAACGTTGAGTAGAGTCGGTGGCACATGGATCTTATCTGCGTAGATCTGGCACTTGTGACATCTCTTCACGTGTTTGTAACAGTCAGATTCCATTGTCAACCAATAGTATCCTGCTCTTAAGATTTTCTTGGACATCGCATGCCCGTTTGAATGAGTTCCAAAGGACCCTTCATGCACTTCATGCATTAACATGTCTGCTTCGTGTCTATCCATGCATCTGAGCAAAACCATGTCGAAATTTCTTTTGTATAGCACATCTCCGTTCAGGAAGAAACTGCCAGAAAGTCTCCTTAGAGTTTTCTTATCTTTGTTTGATGCCCCAAGCGGGTACTCTTGAGTTTGAAGGAAGCGCTTGATATCGTGGAACCACGGTTTATCATCGATGACTGCTTCAGTTGCAAACACATAGGCGGGCCTTTCAAGGCGTGTGATTCTGACTTTAGGCACATCATTCCAGTGACTGACTTTGAACATGGAAGATAGAGTAGCCAAGGCGTCTGCCATTCGATTCTGATCTCGAGGTATATGATGCAATTCAACCTTGTTGAAGAAAGTCAACAGACGTCTTGCATAATCTCTGTAAGGAATCAAGCCAGGGTGGTAAGTTTCCCACTTGTCTTTGATTTGGTTGATCACGAGGGCTGAATCTCCATATATGTCTAGGATCTTGATTCTTAAGTCAATGGCTTCTTCGAGACCCATGATACAAGCTTCATATTCTGCGATGTTGTTGGTACAATC
This sequence comes from Vicia villosa, assembly GCF_029867415.1. Classification (NCBI taxonomy): domain Eukaryota; kingdom Viridiplantae; phylum Streptophyta; class Magnoliopsida; order Fabales; family Fabaceae; genus Vicia; species Vicia villosa. Next base: position 85,865,662 of record NC_081181.1, on the reverse strand, counting down.
AAATAGCAATCTGGCAGAGAACGGGATATGAGTACCCTTGGGAGTGATGATGATTGCCCCAATTCCATTTCCAAAAGCGTTTACTGCTCCATCAAAAATTAGGCCCCATCTTGATCCAGGCTCAGGACCTTCTTCTGGTAACGGTTCGTCACAATCTTTCATCTTCAAGTACAAGACATCTTCATCAGGAAAGTCAAACTTGAGAGATTGATATTCATTGATTGGTTGATGCGCCAAGTGATCGGCGAGAATGCTTCCTTTGACCGCTTTTTGAGCACGGTATTCAATGTCATATTCGGATAACAGCATTTGCCATCGGGCAATCCTTCCTGTTAAGGCAGGCTTTTCAAAGACATACTTGATCGGATCCATTTTGGAGATTAACCAAGTAGTATTGTTGATCATGTATTGGCGGAGACGTTTTGAAGCCCATGCCAAAGCACAACATGTTTTTTCGAGCATGGAGTAACGAGACTCACAGTCTGTGAATTTCTTACTCAAGTAATAGATGGCATGCTCCTTCTTACCGGTTTCATCTTGTTGTCCAAGCATACAACCCATGGATTCTTCTAACACAGTAAGGTACATGATTAGTGGTCTTCCTTCAACTGGAGGAATCAATATTGGTGGTTCTAACAGGTATTCCTTGATACTGTCAAACGCTTTCTGGCAATCTTCAGTCCATACAACCCCTTGATCTTTGCGGAGAAGCTTGAAAATTGGCCCACAAGTAGCAGTCATTTGAGAGATAAATCTGGAGATGTAGTTCAATCGTCCGAGAAATCCTCTTACTTGCTTTTCAGTTTTCGGTGCAGGCATCTCTTGAATAGCTCTGACTTTGTCGGGATCTACTTCAATACCTCTTTGGCTGACAATGAAACCCAAGAGTTTTCCAGATCTAACCCCAAAAGTACATTTGTTAGGATTCAAGCGAAGCTGATATTTCCTTAGTCGTTGAAACAACTTCAAAAGGTATTCAATATGTTCTTCTTCTGTGCTGGACTTGGCTATCATGTCGTCCACATAAACTTCAATTTCTTTATGCATCATGTCATGAAAGAGAGTAGTCATTGCCCTTTGGTAAGTTGCGCCTGCATTCTTTAATCCAAACGGCATCACTTTGTAGCAAAAGGTACCCCATGGAGTGATGAAAGATGTCTTCTCCATGTCTTCGGGAGCCATCTTGATCTGATTATAACCGGAGAACCCATCCATGAAGGAAAAGACGTTGAACTTAGCGGTGTTATCAACCAGCATGTCAGTATGAGGTAATGGAAAGTCATCTTTTGGACTGGCTTTGTTCAAGTCACGGTAGTCAACACACATTCTGACTTTGCCATCTTTCTTCGGAACTGGCACTATGTTGGCCAACCATTGAGGATACTCAGAGGTGACAAGAAAACCTGCGTCGAGCTGTTTCTGAACTTCCACTTTGATCTTGTTAGCCATATCAGGGTGAGTCCTTCGCAATTTCTGCTTGACTGGCGGACATTCTGGCTTCAATGGCAAGTAATGCTGAACAATATTGGTATCCAACCCAGGCATGTCTTGGTAGGACCAGGCAAACACGTCAACATATTCTTTGAGAAGGTCTGTCAACTTACTCTTGATATCAGCATCAAGCAGCGATCCAATGGTCACTTCTTTTTTGTCTTCTTCAGAACCCAAGTTGATCTTTTCTAGAGGCTCTTTGTGAGGCAGAATGGCTCTTTCCTCGTGCTTAAGTAATCGAGAGATCTCGTCCGGGATCTCCTCTTCTTCCTCTTCTTCGGCTTCGAACACAGGAAACTCAAAGTTGGGAGAGGGCATAGGGTTATTGCATTCAATGGGTTTATCAATAGTAAATCTGCACATGTGATTTATATTTATTTCAGAAAATTTATGAATGCAGGAGTGTATGCAGATTTTTTTTTTGAGAAAGTTTTTTTTTATTATTTTATTTTGGTTTTTTAGGATTACCATTTCCAGAAAAAAGCAAAAATAAAACATATAATGTAGGGAATTCAAAATGACGCTTTATTTATGATTCATTTTTGAAACAAAGCCCTAAACACAAACTCATTTGTCTTGGGCAGGACAAAGAGGGAAACCTTTAAAACAAAGCCCTATACACAAAGTTATTTGGGCGGGACATTTAAAAGCAAAGCCCTATAAAACATCTCTCTGCTTTGGGCAAGGAAGGAGGTCAAAATAACAGCGAGGTGATTACTTTGAGCGGCGAACAACATTTGGAACGTCGACAGCCTTCCAGTAGCAACGAACTCCTCTGTGTATTATGTATTCAGGAAAATTCTCCTCAGAGTTATCTTCAGTATTGACATTGACCGCTGGTCGAGCAGGATTTGAAGGTCCTGGTTTGTCAACCTTGTTCTTTGTAGAGTTGAAACGGTCTTCTTCTACTTCTTGAAGAGCATATGATGAGTCACAATCTTCAGAATTTTCAGGATGTAATTCCCAATCTTTAGGATGAAGAGACTCATTGTCAGCGACACTTTCCGAGTCAGTTGCGGGACCATCTTCCCCTTCATCTTCAAAAATGGCATTTATGTGATAATAACCATCTTTAGGATTATGAACCTTGGCAGATGCATTGAAGTTGAAATTTTCAGTAATTTCAGGCTGCTGTGAAAATTGAGAGCATTTGTAAGTCTCTTCTGGTTGACTATTATATTCAAAGGGATCTCCCCATCCAGTTGGTTGGATATCCTCAATCGCAATCTTTGAACTTTCAGGCGCAGTATATTTCACCATATTTCAAATTTTCCACTTGGTTGTCCCAAGGTGTCCCAGATCTCTGCAGGAACAGGCTCAGTTTCTTTGCCTTTGGATTTCTCTGAAGGAGGATATGGTTCTTCCTGAGATATGTATTCCGAGTCATTGAGATAACACTTCCATTCTTCTTCAGTATTGGGTAAACCTTCTTCGATGCATTCTTCGATAAGGACATTAACCTCTTGAGGAATTGGATTGAGGAACCCTCCACTAATGAATGTTTCTTTGATCGGACGAAGGGTTTCATCCTTCTTGGTGCAGTTGGAGAACGTTGGTGAACATCCGAGTCCTGCTCTAGTTTCATTCTTGGTAGGGATCACAACTTGCCCCCAGCCAGTGGTAGTTCCATCTTTCACTACTTTTACCGCCTCTTTGTAAGAAGAGATTGATGCTTTCTTTTTGGAAGATTCGTCTTCTAAAGAGAGACCTTGGAACTGAGTTCCTTCCACATCATCAGCACCAATGAAAGAGAAATTGGATAAATGACTCACCATCAAGGCTTGCACTCCACTTATTGTTACCAATTTTCCATTTGTTACAAATTTTAGCTTTTGATGGAGCGTAGACGTTACTGCCCCTGCTTCGTGGATCCATGGTCGTCCTAACAGACAGCTATAAGCAGCTTGAATGTCCATGACCTGGAAGGTGATTTGAAATGTATGTGGACCAATTGTCATGGGAAGGTTGACTTCGCCGATAACAGATTTTCGCGATCCATCAAATGCTTTGACAACTACACCACTGAACTTCATAGGCATTCCTTGGTAAAACAAGCGAGCAAGAGTCGTCTTTGGCATCACATTCAAGGAAGATCTGGTGTCTACCAACACATTGGACAAAGAGTCTGACTGACAGTTCATAGAAATGTGCAAAGAAAGATTGTGATTTTTACCCTCCTCGGGGAGTTCTTCATCACAGAAGCTTAAATTATTGCAAGCTGTTATGTTGGCTATTATCCCATCAAAGTGATCAACAGTCACATCATGATCTACAAAAGCTTGATCCAAAACTCTCATCAGGGCTTCCCTGTGGGCTTCTGAATTCAACAGCAATGAAAGTATTGAGATTTTTGAAGGAGTCTGCATAAGCTGATCCACAATCTTATATTCAATTCTTTTGATAAGCCTCAAAATTTCATCAAAGTCAGGATTGACATTGGTTCCACTAGATTGACCAACATCAGTGTTTGTATTACTGACAGGAGTTTCCACAGGATTTCCTACTGGTGTAACAACAGGATTTTGTCCGGCTGCAGGAGCAACAGGCTGCTTTGGGGGTAGTGGAGTATACACACGTCCACTTCTTGTTACACGACTTACATCAGCAATGTTCACAACAGATGAAAGAGTAGGTAAAGGAACTTCTTGTCCATTCTTTATCATTGTAGCATTGTAGTTGTATGGAACTGCCTTGTCAGAGTCATAAGGAACAGGTCCGGGTAGACAAATGATCAAAGGAGCAACAGGAATCTTCGGCTTGTTGTAAGTAACTTCCATGCGCTCAGGCATGTTGAAATGAGGAACGATGACGTTAACTGTAGGCATTTCCGAGTTGATATCTGAGACTAAAAGCTCATGCGGATAACATCCTATCATGTTAACTTCATTTTCATCCCTATTTCTGTAGATCTGAATAGTACCATTATCCAACAGTACTTGGAGATCTCTTCTCACAATTGAACATCCGTGAGGATCTACACAACATATGCTACAGGAACCGTATTGATGCTGGCGAAAACTCGGCCCTCGACAGAGAGTAGCGTGCATTTGTACCAAATCTGCTCTTGAGAAATTGATATTATAGACTCGGTACGGACCAGGACATCCATACACCATGTTTACAACATGCCCTCCATGATTGGGCAGCGGATTTGCTTGCACATTAGGATTCAAATTTCTGAAAGAGAGGAGATTAGATCTAACCAACCTCTGAACTTCATATTTCAAGGCTATGCAATGCTTAAGATCATGGCCAGGTGCTCCTTGATGATAAGGGCATGAGACCTCAGCTTTGTACCACCATGGGAGTTTCTCAAGTACTGGTGGTGGCACTTTAGTTTGAACAAGACCTCTTTCAATCAAAGCAGGGTACAATTCTGTGTACGTCATTGGAATCGGATCAAACTATGGAGCTCTTTGTACACGATTCTGATTATTGTTAAACTGCTGAGCCTGTGGTCGAGGCTGTTGTTGTTGAAACTGCGGAGTAAACCCCGGATTTGGTGTTGTATTAACGACTGGCGTGATAGCAGCAACCTGTCGTTGACGATTGACGTTTCCTCTTGGCTTTCCTTGGGATACCATGTCAACACTTTGTTCCTTCTTCTTTGGGAAACCACTTCCGAACTTTTTGGTTCCACTTGAAGATCCACCTTCTTTAGTTAGACGTCCGGTTCGGACTCCTTCTTCTAAACGCATACCCATGTTCACCATTTCGGTGAAATCACTTGGAGCACTAGCAATCATGCGTTCATAATAAAACGGACTGAGAGTATTCAAGAAGATCTTTGTCCTCTCTTTCTCTTTTAACGGTGGATTAATCTGAGCAGCAGTTTCTCTCCATCGTTGGGCATATTCTTTGAAAGCTTCATGATCTTTCTGAGCCATGGATCGAAGCTGATCTCTGTCTGGAGCCATATCCGAGTTATACTTGTATTGTCGGACAAAGGCCTCACCTAGGTCATTGAAAGTTTGAATATTGGTGCTATCCAAGCCTGTGTACCACTTCAGTGCGGCACCAGTCAAACTGTCTTGAAAGTAATGGATAAGCAACTGATGATTATCTGCATAAGTAGACATCTTTCTAGCATACATCACAAGATGACTTTGTGGACAAGAACTACCTTTGTACTTCTCAAAGTTAGGGACCTTGAATTTAGCCGGTATTTGTACACTGGGAACCAAACATAGCTCCTGGGCATTCTTTCCAAACAAATCTTTTCCACGGATAGCTTTAACTTCCAGCTGCATCTTGTTAAACTGCTCTTGGAGATCTCCCACAAGATTACGCTGATTTGTGCTATCACCTTGATCATGATAAATCTCATTGCCATCATAAGGAACAGTGTGAACCGTAGGGGTCGGAACCGTCATAGTGGGCTGAGAAAGTGCCATAGTGATTTGAGAAAAAGTTACCCCTGAATGTGGAATAAACGCCGAACCTTGTGCAGCAGGCGCTTCAGTTGTAGCTGTTTGAACCCCAGAGAAATTATGGCGAAATCCTGTACCAAAGCTGAAAGGCGGGCCCCAACCTTCGGGCATGGAGAAAGATGGAATGCCGAATGCAACTGTAGAAACTGGAGTAGTGACTTCAGATGTTACTGTTGCTTGACTGTTAGGTGGCGGCGGCTGATTCTGTGCGGCCATTAAGGAGTCAACCAAAGTAGTGAGACTTTCCAATTTTTCCTGAAGAGTGGTCACTGTACCACGAAGCTCAATATTCTCTTGTTCAGAACTTTCCATGATTCTTCTTCTGCTTGAACGAGTATTGTATCTGTGATCTGATTACGAGCGCGGTCGAGAAACTTTGAGACGCGACAGCTTGACGATCTAATGGAGAAAGATCCAAAAGATGAGACTCTATATAACAGACTCGATATGTAGAATGATGTATGCAAAAAGAAATTTATGATTTTTCCAAACATTTTAAAGATTATTTTCTTTGCAAATATTTGAACACAAACAAATCTTTTATTCATTCATTTTTTTTATTGCAATAATGGGAAATGTTACAACATTGGAGCGTAGCTCCTTACAAAAGCAAATGATAAAAAAAACTAAACAAATCCTAAACATCTTCATCAGACGAAGAACCAAATGCATTGTGCAGCTTGAGTTTCATGATTTCTTTCCCATAGTGAGCTTTCAACTCGGCCTTTTCGGTCCTCAGCTTGTTAACAACATTCTTCCAGTCGTCAGGAGTTGGAGCGTTGCTTGTTGATCCTTCAAGATTTTTCTTGCTTTCTCTGATATACCTCTTGATTGCAGCGTCTTTCTGACGGATCTTCTCATCTTTACTCATGAGCCATCCATCTTGACAGTAGAGAGTTTCTTCGTGATCTTTCACTCTTTTCTTCAACTTTCTATTTTCCACCTCAGTGCTACGAAACTTTTCTTCCCAAGCATCTTTTTCTGTCCTTATTTTAGCCAAAGTGTCTTGGTATTCCTCCATAGTGGGAATGTTGGGCCGTTGAGACACTGCAGGAAACATGGGTTTTTCATAAGCATAAGGCATTTGAAATTCTTTTGCTCTTTTCTTTACCCAGCAGGTGTAGGCGTCCATGGCAATGCAATTTCTTTCCTCACCTTTTTCTTTCCATCGGACGTCGTACCAAGCTCTCACCATTCTCGCTTTCAACCTTTTTGGATTATCCCCTTCTCGGTAGAAGTATCCTTCCACTGAGGGACCAACAGGTTTAACTGAATTTGCATACCCGAGTTGTCGTCGGGCTAGGACCGGATTATAGTTAATTCCTCCTTATGTACCAATGAGGGGTACGTTGGCGAACTCTCCACAACTATCACTGGTTTCTGTACCACAACGAACCAAGGTATACCAATGAATATCATTATTAGTAAGAGACATAAGTCTTCGAGGCCAACGCAAACCTTCTCGGTTTTCCGTGAAAATAGGAGACTCAGGTAAGTGTGAAACAATCCATTTGAACAACAGAGGTGCACAACATACAATGATTCCACCGCCTTGGCGATTCCTATGATGGACAGAGAAATACATGTCACCAAGCAAAGTCGGGACAGGATTTCCATTCAAAAAGATTTTTATGGCGTTGATATCGACAAAGTTGTCGACGTTGGGAAACAGAACTAACCCATAGATGAGCAAGGCTAGTATAGCTTCAAAAGCTATCATGCTACCAGTTTCGATGAAATCAAAGGCTTTCTTTATTAGGAAGTGTGAAGTTAAACCCGGGAGGTTTCCTTTGGTAGTCCAATTACTCTCTACTTCAGACTTTCTCATGTGAATACCTGCTGCAATGACGTGTGACTTAGGAATGGCTTCCAAACCATTGAAGGGTATTTTGTCAGACACAGGAATACCCAAAAGATTGGCATATTCTTCCAAGGTCGGTACCAACTGGTAGTCTGGAAAGGTAAAACATCGGTAGACAGGATCATAGAACTGAACCAGAGTCTTGAGAAGTCCTTCATCAACATGAGTGTTCAGGATAGGCAAAAGCTTCCCATAACTTTTCCTAAAATTACAAGGATCTTGTACAGAAGATGCTAACTCTCTCAGTTTTTCCACATCAGGCGCTTTGAAACCGTACTTTTTGGTATACCTTTTTTCCATAACTTAATCCTATAATGTTTGCAAAGAAAATTCTCTAAATTTTTTGGAAAAATCATGTTTTTTACGGAAAAAGATGGGTTTTTTAATGAATGTATGAATGCATGGATGCATGGATGCCACATATTCAAACATGGTAAAGCAAACATGGTAGCACAAACATGGTAACACTAACATGGTACTACAAACATGGTAACGCAAACATGGTAACGCATAGGTTCAAAGGTCCAAAGTCACGAGCATGAGGTCAGAGAACCAAAAATGGGATAGTTCTAGTTAATCACCTGCACAACATGTTCTACTGATACGTCAGAGTCTACATTTTTCTTTCGGATATTACCGGCTTTCCACAATTAAACTCATGAGCCAGCAATATTCTCAAGAAAAACTCGTCTGAGTGTGGTTCTCCGCATGACAACTAATCCAAGTCTTCACCTGAATAGTTTCTGCACCACAACCTAATAAGGCCAGGATGGGTTGGGGTTCTACGGCCAACTCAGCTTCTACAGTTCAATGAAAGTAATAATGTCTTCGCTACGAAACATGCTAAACATATATTACCAACAAGGAACCTCCACTGAGCGGAAGGATTCTCACGTGCGCCTGCACATGACTATACCCTCCACCTATTTCTTATGTGTACTTAATCCGGGTTAGGATTTGTCCATAATGTATCACTTGTAATAGAACCACGCAAGTAACAGAACCAGAACCACACATATAACAAAAAATGAAATGAAAAATAAAGCAAATAGAATTAACCCTTCCTTTGGAAACAATAAAAAGATTCTCCCCAGCAGAGTCGCCATTTTTCTGTCGCGGGCGAAAAATCGTTTTGGTTCCTCTTTTTTGTGGGATGAGACACCTGATGCCTTCTTTGGGCTTGAGTGCTCAAAAAAATGATTTTTCTTTGTTTCGACCAAACTTTTTATTATTTCCAAAGGAGGAAAAGGAAAAAAGCTGCAACAACCTAAAAGTGGGGGGAGAGATCTTGGGTAAGAGGGTTGGTTATACGAAGGGAAGGTATTAGCACCCAACGTATCTATAGTACTCTATAGGTTTCTTTGCTTTGTTTTTCATTCCATGTTACGGCGGAGGTTCTGTTGTGAAATAGGTGGGACCTAAGGTGTTTGTTTGATTATGCTCGCAAAGATCATCGCGATCCTCTGCATACATATCCCCTAGAGGGAATCAGAGCATCTGTAGCTCGGGTCTACGGGTGCTAAGGTTTGAATGGTTTTTTTTGTTTTGTTTTGCTCGCCAAGGATCAACCTTGTGCCTACGTATTCTCAAAGGGATGTTGAGAAAGTCAGAGCAATCGTAGTTCCCACTTATGCTAGTGGAAGCAAAGGAAAAGAGACAAATGTCATCTAAATGTTCGATGTATCTAATCTATATCATCACATACATCTGTTTGTTTTTGTTTGAAAATCTTTTCATTATAAGCCCTGGGCCATGCCACTTATGGCGCTTAGAATGATAAAGATGTTTTTTGTTGTTTAACCAGCCTTGTGGCAAAAACTTTCAATGAAGTCAGCCTTGTGACAAAAAGTTTTGATTAATCAGCCAGCCTTGTGGCAAAAGTTTCAATGAAGCCAGCCTTGTGACAAAAACTTTGATTAATCAGCCAGTACGGTGGCAAAACGGTTTGATTGATTAGCCAGCCTTGTGGCAAAAAAGTTTGATTGATTGATTGTTTGTGATGATATAGAAGAGATACTCCTATCATAGAGATGATAAATGTCTAATCCCCTAGGGTATTTGTTTTGGATATTGGGGATGCTTATAAGAAGCCCGTGGGTCCTTGTACGAAGCCCAAGAGGAGGCTATTCGAGGGTCCTTGCATTGTAAGCCCAAGAGGAGGCTATGGGAGGGACTATCGAGGGTCCTTGCATTGTAAGCCCAAGAGGAGGCTATGGGAGGGTCACTCGTTTGTACAAAGCCCAAGGGGAGGCATGGTATAGTTGGTTTGAGCTCTTAGAGCGATTTCACCGGGAAACCATACTCTATGTCCTAACCTAAACTAGTGGAGATTCTTTGCACGAAGCCCAATAGGAGGCTATGGGGAACCTAGTGTTGTACTAAGTTGAACAAGCATATATAACACACTCACAAGTATGAACAAGTACGAACAAATATGAACAAGTACATTAACAAATATGAACAAGTATGAACAAGCGCATATATATGACAAGGTGTGTGTATATAATGGAGTTTATGAAGGAAATATACCTGTAAGCATGATCCATTTGTATACACAGGGCTCGGGACTCATACTCGGGGAGAGGTCCACTTGAATTTATTCAAAGCTATGTAAACAGGTATTTACAAGGGGCTTGGGACTTATACCTACATGAAGGCCCATGGTATATTGAAAAGTATTGTTTCTTTGAAGTTTTGTTGTTTTGAAAATGATTTGAAAACTGTTTTGAAAAGATTTTGTTTTGAAGAATGTTTATTGTTTTGAAAACTGTACAAAAAGAAAAGAAATGGGACTTACACTCTCTAATATTCGAGAGGCCCCACTTCGTTTTGAAAATCAATTGATCAATCAAAAAGATTTAATCAATGGTTTCTTTTGAAAAATCAAAAAGAAATGGTTTATCGTTTTGAAAAAGAATCGCGATCGCTCGTCTCAAAACGATTTGAATTTGAAAGAAAACAAACTTAATTAAGTTAAAACAAGTTTTAATACTCAATTAAGACCTAAATGATTAGGGTTTGATCACAAAAAATATTTACAAGTGATTAGGTTAAAAATTAAATGAAAAACAATATTTAAAATATTTAAAAATACTTAAAAATGTATCATTTTAAACCTAATTAAAAACATATTAAATAAATCTTTTTTTGTGATTTTTTTTGATATTCATAAAATATATGTGTTAAATAAAGAGTGTACAAAAAATGAATGAAAAATGAATTAATTTGAAGTTGATGTGTTAATTAATTAATTGAAGTTGTAAAAAAGAGGGTTTGGTCTCACAAGGGTTTGAACCCACGACCTGGAGGTTACCAACCAAAACACTTGCCAACTGAGCTGCGCGCGCAGCTTGTAAGTAACACGCTTCCATTTAATTATATTTTAAAACGAACCATTTGAATTTCTGAACAAAAATGGCGCCAAGAACACATCCCTAACTTGATTTTGAATTTTCTGAAAACTGAGTTGTTTTGATCAATCAAAGGGTCTATCTCACTCGGTTTTTCACGAGGAACATGATGGTGCCCTCACAATTCATTTATTTTCACTCTAAGGGGGTCAATTTTCGCATGAACATGAAGAACCCTAGAACTGAAATTCAATGTGAAATCGTGTATGTGCAAGTTATGATGCAATTGATTGAGGGTTAATGATCCTCATAAGTGCAGAAACAAGATGGTATGCTCACATTTCATTTATGATGCGTGCAAGTATGAATTTGAAGTTCATGAGTACTTACCTTAAAAACGACACAACTGAGAATCGAATTCTTGCTTGGAGGTGTTACAGAAGTTGTTTGATGATCTGGATAGCTTCAATGGACCTTATGGAAGGTGTCTGGATGCTTGGAACCATCTGAATTCATCTGGGCATGGTCATGGTACCCGATCTGCATAAGCTTCAAGAGTGAATCGAATTTGATGATTCTGAGATTATTGGCTATATGTGATGGATTGGATAGTTCATATGTGATATATGGATGATGTTAGAAGTGATAGTTTGGACAGAATTGAGCCTGAATGAAAATTGGCATGATAAGTCTTATGTTATGCATATTTGAGAAGTGAGGTAGTGATTTTGAGTTCTTGGTGTTTTTGGGGAGTATGGATGGATCAAACAACTTCCAAATGATGTTTATGAGTTGTGGGAAGCATCATTTTGCTCAGAACTTGCAAGGGATGGAACTTGCACTTTCTCCTCTTTGAAACTCATGAAACTTGCAATTCAAGAAAGAAGAGAGAAAACCTATAATTGTGAGGTTTTGGTGTGAATTGAAGAGTGGAAATGACCTCTATTTATAGGCCATGAGTTCTGAATGCAGAGCTTTGCAACTTGCTCAAGAATTGGTGATTTGGCATTTGGAGATAAAGTGGAATCTTTACATTTAATGCAAATGGTTAAAGTAACTAAACCATGGTTATTTTGGCCAAGCTTCTTATCTCTTTCCATTCTGATCTCAAATCAGAAAATATCATTCAATCATTGCTTTGGTGTGTCATTGCTTGAATTATAGGCCATATAGTATTTGAACTTAGTGAAAATGGCTTGTAATTTCATGCATAATGACCTCTAATTGCAAAATTCAAAACCATGGCTACACTCCATATTTTTTCATGCTCTTGGACATTTTAGAAAGCTCATGTTATGTACTTCAAAACCCTAGTTGAAAGTTTCTTCAAGACCTTTAAGGAAATGGGTGAAAAAGATCCATGAACTTTGAAGAAAATGAGGTTTTAAGTGAAGTTTTCAAAAAGTACCAACTTTGAAGCTCCATTTCTCTTAAATGGTTGATCTTTTGGAAAAAAATTATATGTGTCAAAGTTGTTCATTGGATCAAAATCTAAAACTTTCATGTTGGAAGTTTTTTTCAGTTTGTAGGTGAAATTTTGAGTTATTCCCTTCCAAAGTTTGGAAAAAACCATGAAAAACACTTAGAAAAATTTTCTAAGTATGAAAGTCAAACTTTTGACTTTTTGATTCTTGATTGATTTTCTTGATTTTTCTTGATCAAATGACTTCATATATCATATATTGATGATTCAAAACTTCAAAAGTCATGGTTGACCAAAATTCCCCAAAAGTCAATGGTGTTCTTGTACAGTTGACTTTTTCAGACGAATCGCGTTTCTAGAGATTTCAAATGAAACAGGCTATCCTCACCAAATGAATGGTATGAATGGATCATATTGAGTTATTGGAAGATCTTGAGCCATGGTTTGAGTTGTGGCACCATGTCCTGATTAAAAAGTCAGTTGTTCAGTGAATTAGGTCAAAAACCCTAATTGTCGACCTGATGAAATTGATGACTGTGGATCTTGTAATTTCCATTGGATGTTGTCATAGGGATTATTTGAGGATGATTGAAACATTTGATTGACTTCCTGGGGATTTTTAGGGTTTCCCAAATGTGATCCCTGATTTTGGTCCCTGATAGTTCAAAAACCCTAATCTGATGATTTGAAATTTCACTGTTGATCAATCCTTGTATAGGAGATGTTATGAGCCAATGGATTAGGTCAAAATGATGTACTTGGAGTCTTGAGGTCATGTCCCAAGTCATTGTGTCAAATCTTGAGCAAAAGTCAGGAGTATGCTATCTTCAGTCAAAACCTTAACTTGGTTAGTTCAGAGCCTTTGAGATTGTTGAAATGAATCTCTGAGGACCAAATGTTGATTATTGATGAAGATAGTTCCTTTGAGATGAAGGGAGAACAAAACCCTAGTTGATTGTTGCTTGTACTGATGAGTGATTTCTTGATTAAACCCTGCTGAGTCACAAGTGGCAAACACAAACTATGCAATTTGTTAGAGATGCAAATGATGCATATGCAATGATATGAGGTGGTATCTTAGGTAAAAAATTGGGGTATGACACTCAGTGGCTTCCATGTTTGCTTTATTTGCAAATGGTTAAGCTCCATACTGTGGGGATGTCTACATATATCTCTACTTGATGACGATGATACTAGGTGTGAGTTCCATTCTGGGGCACCTGGTTATGATGTTATGGATCTGCAAGTCTTTGAAGTTGCTTGGGGCTCCCACACGAGGGGTAAGCAAGACATTGTCTATCTTGAGCATTGCACCATTTGCATTGCTCGAATCCCTAAAGCATTACAAATTCCGTGTGACTTCGCCATAATCTGCTGCCAGGCAGTAATCGAGAGTGATATGCAGAGACACCTCTCATTCTCAAGGTTCTACTTCATATCTCGAGTCACCTCCTCCTCTTGGAGTTTCCTTTCTAATAGTCTTTTCTTGTCAACAGAGACGGAAAGAGAATATGAGAAGCAGGCCAATGTAATTCTAATGCCTGGTGTTTGATTGCTTCCCTGCTTGTTGGAATTTCAGTTGGTTAAGATTTGTGCTTTGGGTGTTTCTCACCACAGATAGCTCTCCCGATTTCGATGACAATACTCGGTGTTTTCCATTCTCGGGGCACCTGGTCATAATGTCAAGCCTTACAAGGTGTTGAAGTACAAAGAGTCCAGGACTTACTCGATGCAGAGATTTTTGAGTTTATTCATAATGGTTTCTACTGGTCAATCCTATTTCATCTGCTGCAAGTAGAATGTTTGTTCTTCCTCGAGGAAGTAACTCATGAGAACCACTTGCAACCTGTAATTCCAGAGGCTTCTTTCCCGATACTCGTTGTGTGTCATTTCCTCCATTTAGTATGGTGATTTTTGTTTCAGCAGCTATATTTGGGGCTCCCGACCGAGGGATAAGCAAGACTCCGTGTTCTTGAGTTTGCATCATTGGCAGCTCAAATCCCTAAAGAATTCACAAACTCCATTCGCTGTTGTTTGGGGCTCCTGACCGAGGGATAAGCAAGACGCCTTGTATTTTGAGTTTGTGCACTACTAGCACAACATAAATCCCTAAAGCTGAGCACTTACAACTTTTGTATGGCTCTTCCGAAATCTTCTTCCAGGAAGTGATCTAAAGTGTTCTATCGTAATGCTTGGTGTGCTTTCCACTCTGGGGGCACTTGGTTATCTGATTGAAGGCTGTTAGTCATTCAAAGACAAGGTTCAAGACCTGATTGATACAAAGGCTATCACATGCACTCTTTAGGGCCAGAATTGAAGTTCTCCCCCGACTCAACGGATCTTCTGAAGCAATAAGTCCATACGGAGAGGATCTCCTCAACATTGGCAACTGCTGAATCATCATGCATGTTCATGTTTAAGCTTCTTGTTTTGTTCAATATTGTTTGCATGCAAAACTTGTTTGTTTTTGAACTTAAATAATAATGTGTTGAATATGTTTGTCTTGAAAAAAATCCATTCGCTTTAGCTCTCATATGTTTTTCTATGCTTTTTGTGATACTAAACTCTTGTTAATAAAGCATGATAACTCTGTAAGGAGAATGATGAACATAATACCAATAACCTCAAATGGTATTCTTTTGAGTAGAACCTTGTTGATGATGTACAGGCATTGTTTCAAATCCCCAAACACTGGAGATATAAGGGAGATAGACCCTCGATAACCCCTCTGAGCCTTCGAAGTAGGAGTTTCTTTTCTCTATAAAAAACCTTATTTTTAACTCAGGGGCAGGTAGTATTCAGTTAACCTGATCAAGCATTCAAAATTCATCAGGAGCACACATCTAAGGATATAACAATGGCTATCTTTCAAAAGGTTGAGGAAATTCAAATCCACAACGGTTATCCCTCATCTCAGGAGGTCGAGATATCAAAATTATCCCTCATATCAGGAGGTCGAGACCAACGTCAAAACCGCTGTGGTTTATCCCTCACATCAGGAGGTCAAAATATGACGATACCACAATGGTAATTCTTCATCAATCAATGACTCAGGCAGTCACAATCACTTCCAACAAATCAGAGACAATGCACGATCTCACGACTTGTTCAAAAAAAAGAAAAGAATGAATAAAAAAGGAAAGCCCGCTAAGTCAACAATTTGAAAACAAGTGACTTAGGCAAAAGTTAGGGCATCCCGCTGGACATCCAAATCAAAATTCAAAAGAATTTGTCCAGGCAAAAGTTAGGGAAACAAAAAAAAGCAAAGCAAAAGCGAAAAACAAAGATTACAAAATAAGAATCCTTATCAAAAGAACAAAGTCGTGTGATCAGCCACCAAAAAAAGAAAGGTAAAGTGATTGTCGTGTCCAGAAGACCTCATCGACTCCTCAATCATCTCAAACTCCTCTTGAAGGATGAATGCTCGCGTCGAGTTAACTGAACTTAGGATTGGAGAACATCACGAAGGGGGTGGGCACCAAATAATTTTGAGCCTAAAAATCTTTTTTTCTAAAAAAACCGTGAAACTGACCACGTTACAACCCTCAAAGTCCTAATTGAAGCATGGGTTAATTCGAAAGCAGACTATACATGAGAATACAGTAAGCTGACTCCTAGGAGATCTGCTAAGCGCCTGAGTTGGTATCACACCATCTTTCTTTAACAAAAAACTCGATGTTACGACATCTTTTCAAAAAGTTTCTTTAAACTTCGAGACAAACATACTCTTTGCATTAGAATTATATTTCTCATAATAAACATTCTTTGCATATAAACAAGTGCTCGACATCAAGAAAGTTTCCATCATGAACTTCAGACGAAAAGTTTATTCCTGCCGAAGGGCAAGTTGTCTTCAGAACTCCGTTGAGTAGAGGCAGCTATATTTCAAAGTTTGATCACCCTCAGGGGCACAAAAGCGTTTGATTACTCTATCGAGTAAGTTTTCAATCAATCTGAGGCAATCAGGTCAAGATTCGAAGAATCTCTCAAAGTGCTAAACAATCAGGGGCATTCGCCCAAGTGCATTTGAAGCTACCTACAACGCTGGTCAATCAGGGGCACGGTTTAAAAGTTCATGATACTGGGGAAAATTGGCTATGATAGCACAAATCTCAAGAATTCCTTACGAGATGAATTTCTTCAAAGTCCCTACAGGCTGGGGCAAAGCAATATGCAATAGCAGTCTCTTCTCATCAAGAGGTCATAAGGTTAAGTTCAAGCGCGAGTTAAGCTACTTGTAAACTTGAAGACCTTCGAGAGGTTAGGATCGTCATCCTTGACATTCATCAGAGACTGAAAGTCCATTACTTGTTGGCATCCTTACAATCAAGGAGAATATTCAGAACACTATGAAAGCCAATGCTTGTTTGGTCCCTTTGAAGTCAATACTTGCTTGACCCCTTAAGCCCACTTCCTGGTGGCATTCTCTTAGAGAACCAATGTCTGTTTGATGCTCCGCCCGATACTTGTTTGGTGTTCTAATCATTGCTTGCCTATTAGCTCATTGAATCCATTGCTTATTTTGAAAGTTTCAAGCTCAGATGTCTGATAATCTGTTTGCTCTTGCATTTGCCCATTGTGGATGAGCATTATCGTTATCTTCCATGTGAGGATATCCCGTGAAGATGCCATGCTATATCCTGGGGCATTTTCATATGTTTATCTCGCAGGTACATCCTTTTGAGCGCATCATATCAGCGCAGTGGCGGATCTAGCCAAGAGAGAGATCCTCATTCCCCAACTGAGTGCATCCAGACGAGGTTTTCTTTGTCCCAAGATTCTCATCTCCTCCGCAAAGCACATCTCAATGCAATTTGCGTGCTTCAGAAGCCTCATTCCTCGGTGGAATGTCTTCTCCCTAGTTGGGTCAGGATTGAATGATTTCTGATTCCCCAACAAGCTCTTAATGAGGGGCCTTGCCTGAATGCCTCATTTTCCCCAGTAGAGCGTTTCTCTCCCCAACAGATTGACCTGTTTTCCCTAGGAGAGTCATCTTATTCCCCGGTGGAGTTGCCTTAACAAAAGGTTCTTATGCTAAGTTCCTTATCCCCAGCGGATCTCTCATATCCCTAGCAGATTGCTGTGCAGAAGTATCCGTCTTCCCCACTGAGTTTCTTTCCTCAGCAAAGATTCACATGCATCCTCAGCAGAATCTATGTCCGTCTAGGATTTCCCCAGCAGAATGCGTCCTATACAAGCAAGTTGGTCACTCCCCATCAGAGTTGTCTTCATGACTTGCCCTTATCTTCACATCCCCAGGGTGTCGAGAATTTGCTTCTCCAATGAATTTGCTCGGGTATCCCCAAGAAGGATTTATTCCCCAAACAGAGCTCGCATCCAGAATTGATCATCTCCAACAGATTTCTGATCCATCTTTGCCAGCTCGCAGTTTGTGACCCTTGGTCACTCATCTTGTCCTCCCAGTAGAGTTCTATATTCTCTCCAGGACTTCTTCAGCAATTCACTGCTCCTCCGCTGTCTCCCTAAGCAACATTCGAATCATGCATCATTCGCATTACATTTTCTAAGCGTATAGCGCCTTCCTTCTTGGGAACGTTATTCCATAAACATTCATACATGCATCAAGCATAAATCATATCATATATGTTTCTTTCTGCAGGAAAGTTATCCAGATCCAAATGCTCCCCAGAGAGCAATATTCGCCTAGTCATTACAGGCGCTTATCCTGATGTTTTGAATCAGAAGAGGATTGTTCTATTTATTTTCTGGCATAGCTCAGATCAGTTCAAAGACATTCCTATTCCCGATGCCCCCAGATCGGTGGAAGATATTTGTTCCTATCCTGATATCCAGTTCAGTTGAAGGAACCGCCTCCGGATCTCTATAGATCTTCCGAAGGAGCAAGCCCTCTGATACATCAGATCAGTTGGAAATATCTACTCCCTGGCGATTTAGTTCGTTCAGAAGAAGAAACTCGTCTGCCCAGTCCTGATGCCTAACCATCAATTGAAGACGCTTTCTTTACCCGGTGTACACAGTTCGGAAGAGATATTTGTTCCTATCCTAATATTCAGATTCAGATTATTTGAAGGAACCGCCTCCGGATCTCCCAAGATCTTACGAAGGAGCAAGCCACTGATATCATCAGATCAGATGGAGATGTCTGCCTGATCGACTTTGTCTTCCAGATGAAGATTGTCCTACTTATTTTCTGGCATCATGTCCAGATCAGTTTAAAGGCATTCTTTCCCCGGCGTACACAGTTCGGAAGAGATATTGTTCCTATCCTGATTACTTGTTCAGTTGAAGGAACCGCCTCCGGATCCCCGTGGTCTTACGAAGGAGCTAGCCGCTAATTCCCAGATTATGATTCCCAGATCAGAGATACCTATTACCCGTTGATGTCCGATTCAACCGATGTATCTCCCTCGATTCCCGGATCGACCTAAGACATCTATCCCGATGCAAGTTCGGAGACATCAGCTACGTCTAATGCTCAGATCAGTCAAGATGTTCCTTCTCTTGATGCCCAGATCAATTGAAGTGTTCCCCCTGCCTGTGGGGTTGTCTGTTCCTTCTTATCGCAAGTTGGAGCTTATTTAATTATCCAGGTCAATTGAATTTTTTTCTCCTCGCCTGCGGGGTGGTACATTCCTTCTTCATGCAAGATGGAATCTTCTATTGATCAAGAGCGCAAATTTTCGAGTTCATTCCGGTATTCAATCTCCTTCCACCTCGACGGTTCAAGAAGTTTGAATAGGGGCAGCTGTTGCACCCCAAATTTTGCCCTCTTTGTTCGAGCTATAAGTTATCCCTGACATTTATTTCGTCATTCGAAAAGGAAGAAAAATAATAAAGAGTTTTCATGGCTTTAAGAAGATATGGTGTGAAATGTGGTTCATATAGTGGAAATACGAGAAAATTCACAAGTCTTATTTGGAAGATGATATGAGCTTGGTTCTCGCGCCGTTCGAACTGTTTCGACGTTATCTACAACTTTCATGTTTGACTCAGAAACCAATTCCATGAGGAAGGTTGTCGATTTTGCAAATTAATCGAGGTTTCACAGTGAAAAATGGTGCTGAACCGCAGGTTTTCGGACAATAAAAAATTCATATCTCACAATCCGTTCGTCCGATTCACTCGAGATTTTAACTGAAGCTCCGTGATAGTATTCCCGAAATTTCATATGTTTCGACCGTCGACCAATAATGCGTTGAAAATTCCCAGCCTTTTGAAGAACGTCGTGATTTTGCAGTGAAAAGTGTGTTTTCGGGTGTGTCGCGACAAGTTTGAAAATTCATAACTTCTTCGATTTTCATCGTATGAGGTCCATTCCGGTGGCATTCTCTTGGAAATTTCGTTCTTCGATTCTTCGTCACACGTGCTCTTTCGGATTTCGAGCCGAAGTTTGAGTTTTATCGCGTTCTTTGAACGGTACTCGCATAATTCTGTACAGTCGCACAAGATGAACCGATATTTCTCGTCATTCAAACGCGCATAATTTCCTCACCGTTTGTCGGATTGAGACGATTCTCGCGGATACGAGTCACAAATTTAGTCATCTTCGAGTTGACGTTGGTCCCATTTTCGAATTTTGCACCGAGTCACATTTCCCCGAAAACGAGCAAAAAAAGAGATACGTCAGGAGCATTTTTGACATTTCACCACTTAAACTATATATACTTTTTTCCCTCTTTTTCTTTCATAATTTCCATTCACCCAAAAATCTCAAAAACTCTACTCTCAAATCTCTCTCCATTCTCTCTAGAATCAAAAACACAAAAATTTTCATAACTTCTCAAATTTCTTCACCAAATCTTCATTACAAAACACAATCAAGATGAAGAACTTGTAAATTGTTTCGATCAAGACTCTGTTCCAGCACCACTACCACCTCCTTCAGGCCAATATCTTTGCACCACCACGCCGGAGCTCCGACGAGCCACCACAAACGTCACCTTCCGTTCGCCGATCGCAACCGACTTGCTCGCGGGATCTCTAGTTTTCTTGCTCTCGTCGCTATAGTTTACGAATCATCATCCGTTTAGTATTGATCCCGTTTCATTTTATTTTTTCCGCACTTTATCGCTTTCTCGCATCATCTTTTAACATGAGAAGTAGGACTTAGACATGCATCAGGCCAAACCCTCGAAAGAGGCTCTGTTTTTGTTGGTGTGTTTATATTTGTGCTTTGCGGCAGGGAGTCACGGTGTAATAAGTTCTATATGGCACTCCGTTAAGTCCTCATGGAAGGCACGCGGAAAGCGTTAGCAATCAACCCCCTCCTAGTCTCATCGAGTCCGTTCGGTATGCGCAGGCTACGCGTTGGTCGCTTTCGAATATGCACAAGATCTTGTTATCGAGTATGTCAGGAAAAGGGTTCATGCAGCCGGACCCCCTCCTTTCCTATAGCTCGCGTTGCCCGACGTTGATGCTCGGTGTACGCACGCACCGTTTTCCTTTACGATCCGTGACGGCTTGGTTGCTGAGAGGGATTCGCTCCTCTTGTCTATGGCCTGATCATTTTCACGAGGTCTAATGCTTGGTTGACTTTGGGTGATTCGCTCCCCTTGGCTATGGCGGGACCGCTTTTCTACCACTCGGCCAGTGCCGTTGGTTTTGTTTGCTTTACGAGCGGAGCTCGTTTGTGTGATATTATTGTTTGCTTTCGCCTTTTCCCCCATAGGTTGTTAGCTTAGCTTAGATTTGTACCCTTTGTATGATAAAATTAGGTAGCAAGCTTTCCCCTTTAGCTTAGGCTTTCCTCATGCATTCTTTAAAACACAAACCACACTCTTTGATTTTCTTTTCTTAAGAGCTTGTTATTTCCGCTCCATTCCCAAGCATAAGTCTCCAAAGGTCGAGCAGCGGAGTGTGAATGTAACTCGTTCACCTAAAAAACACAAAACAAACAGAAATTAGTTAGCCGAGCTACGGTAGCTCTGATTCTGCAAAACAGATACGTAGGCAGCGGGGTAGGGCCCGTGCGAGCACAATCCTTTCTTTTCCCTACATTATGCATTCATTTTAGTCCAGATTAGCGTAGATTTGTTACACACCCATATATTTAGACACTAGCGTGGATACCATCGAGTACGATGGGCGCGAGGGTTGTTAATACCTTCCCCTCGCGTAACCGACTCCCTTACCCTTTTTCTCTGGTCGTGAGACCGTTGTTTGGTTTTGTGGTTTGCTGGCATTCCCTTCTTTTTTAGGATAAATATGTTAGTGGAGACTCTGTTAATTTTCGCGGGTAGCGACAATGACACAATGCAGTATCCTGGATCATCGCACTTATTCCAACATTCTATACATCCAAACATCAAGATAACTCCACTTCACAGTCTTCTGACATATCGTCCTTCACTTCTTACAAGTCGTATAACAATAGTGCAACGTAATGCTTCTGTTGCGCAACTCTGATAATTCTTCTTTAAGTCACTACCTTGTTAAAACTCCGTCAACTGTATGGTTCACAAATGTTCAATCCAACGTAGACTTTCCTTAATACTCATTTTCACATCGTTGTTTCACTGTTACTTCCAAATCTTTCCCCTGCGACATTCACTTGCAAAAAACTCACTACTCCGAATTTTTCATTTCGTCAAACTCTTACTCAACAACTCCTCTTATCAAGTTACATAAACTAGTGAGCGACTACCTTCGTGACGTAACATCAATACTCTTTTTCTACTATTAAGATAGCAAGACAGATCTATAACATTCAGTATTGTCATCTACCATTAACAATGGATTGAGGGTGATCAGTTCCCCAATTTGTCAATTAGTATTCGACAACCATAGTGGAGTATAAACCGTCGTTACTTCATAATAGCGTCATCTCCGAATTTTCACTCAAATCCATTAACACGTCATAATCCAAGGATTCACCTTGGGTTTCTCACAACTCCCACAACCTCCTACTCGCGTCAAATTGGTGATAAAAATTATCTACAATTTTTCTTTTATATCCGCCGCCACCTCGGTATCTCAAATGCGACTTCAATCGCCCCAAAGTCTAAGTCTCTTGCACTACTGCTTCACTCTTCCTCAAAAGTCATCGGCGCTCAAATCATCCTTAATACCGAACATCTTGCGATCTTGTCTTAATCATCAACAACAAGCTCTGCTCAAACTCGCTTCGGACATTGGCGGTAATAACCGTCCTTATAACAAAATTCGTCTCGTCATTGTTCTGACGCTTCCATCGGAGTTCAAACCGGACACCCGAAACTCAAGCTACGCGCATCTTCGAGCTCCAACATAGAGTCTATCGCAAAATCATTACTCATTCACTTTTTATTTCTAGATTTTCTCGTCACAGTTTTCAACATTAAATTCTTTTTACTAACAGAATTTAGCAACATATATTCAAACAAATTTTATAGTAAAATTCCCTCAAACAATCAATTAACAATAGCAACAACCTAAATCCCTAAATCCCCACATACAAAGTTTCATAAGCCCTATTATACGAAGAGAACCTCACCCTTACCTTATCAATGGAAGCAACTTAATGAGTCTCTAATTGCATCTTCAATTGACACCATCGATGAAAAATATTCAAGCTCATTCTTCTTCTCCATAGTCTTGCCTCTTTCTCGTCTATTCTTGTTCTCTTCATTATGACCACTCTCCTCTTTCCAATTCTCTAAAACCCTAATATAAAATCCAATTTGGGCTTAGCATATAACAACTCTTCTTTATTATACTCCACAAACTAATTTAGGCCCAATAAGATAAATAACTCCAATTAAATCAAAATACCACTTTTATTAATATTCCAACAATATAATAATTTCCGACCTATAAATAATATTATTCTTAATAATATTTTCCGAATTTAATTTAATAATTCCAAATACGCTCATAAATAACACCAACAATCCAAATTCGACCAATATATCATATTTCCGGTCTAATCTTAATTACTCAGAAAATTCCCAAAACTTCAAATATTATTCCAATAATATTTCTAATATTGAAAATATCAAAACTTTTGATTAAATATCAATCCGCTATCCCGAACTAATATCGACTAAATCGTCTCAAAATACGGAAAACTTCACTAAACACTCTGAACGTCTAGATTAAGCGAATAATCAAATTTCCGGGCGTTACAACTCTCCCCCACTTAGAATATTTTCGTCCTCGAAAATTCGCTCAACACCATCCCAAACACAAACCTCGTATCCAATTCTCAAATCTCCGAATCATGCTTGGTAACACTTCGATCACTATTTCCTCGTCACAACAACGATTCCCACGAACACAACACATTTTTTGGCCATTTCGACACCTTTGATATCAAAATACGAACGCCGATTCATTCTCGCACATATATATATACCAATTATACGCCATTCATTAGGAAAAGGTACCAATAACTTTATTCGTCATTACTACCAACAATTTGAGGTAACATAACATCACAATTTTCTTGTAACTTCGCACAAACAACGAAACAATTCTGATAATCACTCGGTCACAAAAATCCAATGACGGTCCATAACGGCACATTCACATTACTAATCTTACAAGATTCGCAATAAGCTACTATCCAATGTAGTATCCTGGATCATCGCACTTATTCCAACAGTCTATCAATCCAAACATCAAGATAACTCCACTTCAGAGTCTTCTGACATATCGTCCTTCACTTCTTACAAGTCGTATAACAACAGTGCAACGCAATGCTTCTGCTGCGCAACTCTGATAATTCTTCTTTAAGTCACTGCCTTGTTAAAACTCCGTCAGTTGTATGGTTCACAAATGTTCAATCCAACGTAGACTTTCCTTAATACTCATTTTCACATCGTTGTTTCACTGTTACTTCCAAATTTTTCCCCTGCGACATTCACTTGCAAAAAACTCACTACTCCGAATTGTTCATTTCGTCAAACTCTTACTCAACAACTCCTCTTATCAAGTTACATAAACTAGTGAGTGACTACCTTCGCGACGTAACATTGTCGCACCCCAATTTTTGACCCACATATTTCATTCATTTGATATTATCGCATTCATATTTCATTTGCATTATATCATCGCATCGTTGCATATTTTAGAAAAAAATTGACTTTTTACTAAAGTCAACAAAAAAATAGTTTTAGATAGTTAAATTAATTTTTAGTTTTAATTTTATTTTTATTTTTAGTTTAGGTTTAATTTAGATAATTTTTTATTTCATTTTTTATTTTTTATTATTATTAACCTTTTTTTGTTATTATTATTATTATTATTATTATTATTATTATTCCATTTGCAAGTCAAACAAACAAAAAAAAAATAGAAGACAAAAAAGACAGCATCTTTGCTGCTCCAGAAGTACAAGCAAAACAGTCCAACATTGCTAGCATCCTGCGCCATTTTCTGCTCCCATTTCACTCCAAAATTGTCATCAAAATGTTCATACAAACTGCAGCATCAAAAAGAACAAAACCAGTTACCAAAACAGTTCAAATTTCATCCCAAATTTCCCCCCCAATTCTACATCTAAAACCCTAATCTCAGCCTATATAAACAGAGATTCATCACAACAGCAGGAAAAAAAAGAAGGGTATCAAAACTCTGTCAAAATTTGTTATAGAAATTGACCTCCACACACTGAACAAACCTTCATTCAAAAGACCTACAACATATCAGAACCTCTTTGATCCATAAACCCCATTATCATAACATCACTACTGATCACACTGAACCAACATTCATCATCTCACCAAAAACTTACATTAACTGAACCTGCATATCCACGCTTAAACATATCCATGCCATCACCTTCGGTCATCATATTTTCATAGCCAAACCAACCTTTCAGAACAACAAACGTCATAAACATGTTCGCAGCAAACTCTCACACCTAAGGCAGCAGCTTCGAAGCAACGACACGACGGCAACACACAACGATTTGAATATCAAAAACGTGCCCAGAAATTGCAAAGGGGAAGAGACCGAGATTAAAGAAGAGGAAACGAACTCGTGGAATCGCTACATCCGGGAACGTCCGGATCGGTACCTATTTCTTTACTCTTTTACGAATCGTCGTGTTTTCATGAGATTGTTATCATTCGCGCTTGTATGATGCTATTTGTGACTTTGTTGTCGTATCTTTGTGCTTGAATATTTGGTATGGTTGCATTGTTCTTGTTTGTTAAACTGAATCCGAGAGAAACTGTAACAGTGAGGGATGAGATTGAAGGAGAGATTGACCGAGAGAGAGCATAAGCGCGAGAGAGGTGAGAGATCAATGGTGATCATGATTCTTTTGTTGTCTTTTTTCTTTCTGAAACACAGAAACGATTGAGAGATGAGAGACTATAGCGTTGAGACACAGGAATTTTTCTGTGAGAAGTGTTTGGAGAGGGAGGCTATTCCAACTTGATTTTAGGGTTTCCAATTGTTTAAGTGATATGGGCTCAGGTGATTTTAGGCCCATCAATTTTTTATTACCACCCCCTTTTATTTATCTCTTTTAGCCCATTAGTAATTTTGTTTTGTTTCTATTATTTTTGTTTAATATTCATGTTATTGTTTTTATGTTAATTGAAAAAATACAAAAATATTTAATCATAGTTTCATTTTTTATATTATATTTGAATTAGACTTTTATTTTCTCTTATTTTATTAAAAATAAAAAAATATTAGATTAATCTCACAATTCAAAAATCAATAAATCTTGGTCCAATGCCAAGTCGTTTCAAATAATTCTTGATCCAACGTCGAGCTTTTTCTTTTTGAAAACTCTTTTTTTTCTTACATACCGAAAGATTGTGTGACAAGGGGTGTACACCTCTTGAATACCTCGATTCTTTTGGATTAACACTTTTTTTAAACCTTTCATTAATTAAATCAAGAGAACAAGTGACAAGGGGTGAACACCTCTTGAATACCTTGATCTTTTGAATCAAAACACTTTAATCAAATCAAAGTGATTAAGTGACAAGGGGTGGACACCTCTTGAATACCTTGATCTTTTGAACCTTTCTTTAATCAAACCAAGAGGTTAAGTGACAAGGGGTGGACACCTCTTGAATACCTTGATCTTTTGAATTAAAATACATTAATTTTCAAGGACAACAAGTGAAAATGGGGCTCGCTCCTGTTCAATACCTTGGGTAAAGACGCGCTAGGTGAACACCTATGCTCAATCCTTTGCTAAATGTCCCTTTTAAAACACAACTTCAATTTCATTCAAACCTTTTTGCCTTATGGCTTTTAAAACGCTTCTCATAAACGAGACACTTATTCAATTCCAAATGCGAACATACTTCCACATGTGAAGATCGAATATCTTCCACTTGAATGCGATAATGGCTAAAATCTTGTCTCACTCCTGATTTAGTTATCCATTCTTGTAGTGATCTCATATCCATGTGCGCGTAGTATTTCCATTTGAAAGCGATCGAGTACCTCTCGCTAAAATCAACCAACAAAACTTTTCGTGGTTCTAGCTCGAACTACGATTGCTCTGACTTTCCCATTGCACGAGGGAATACGTAGGCACAAGATACAAACGTCTTGGCGAGCATAATAATAAAAAATATTTTCTTTTTCTTCATAATAATAAAAACCCTGAAAAACTTTTCTTTCATATTTTCTCGATTAATAAGCTAAAGAACACAAACATTACGCTAACACTCAAACACGAAACTAACTAAATGGGTCCCATCGAGTACGATGGAGGTGAGGGGTGCTAATACCTTCCCCTTGCTTAACCGACTCCCGAACCCTAATTTGGTTACGAATGACCATCTTATCCGTTTTCTTTTTTATCCGTGGGTTTTATCGATATTTTCCCTTTCCTTCCTGGGAATAAATAAAGTTCGGTGACGACTCTGTTGTACTTCGAGCGCGCGAAAACGCGTCGAGTCACATTTTTACCGCTACAGAAAGTGGCGACTCTGCTGGGGACATTCAATCCTAAGAGGGTCAACCCTAGTTTAGTTTGTTTTATGCTTGAGTGTTTACCTTTGTTTGTTCTTATATTCTTTATGCTTATTCTTATGCTCTTTATGTTTACTCTTGTGTTATATTTCTTTACTCTTGCTTTACTTCTTTTTATTTATTTCTGTATATATTCAATTGTGGGTATGGGAATGATATTCGAGTGAAGCTCTCAACCCGAGCTTTGAAAAACAAGAGAAAAACATAAGTTAGGAGGTGGTTGTGTAGTGCTAGTCCCCAAGGTGAACACCTTGAATGGCTAATACGAAAACCCCACTTGGAGGAGACTTAGTCATGAGATTTGTCATAAGATGGTTCGCCCATCGCATGGCAGAAATCTGATTTCGTCGCTAACTCCAAGGACCTTTAGAACCCATTCCATATGTAGAGGTTAAGTTATATCCAAAAACTCTAGAGCTAACCTTGTGAGGGGATTTTTGGGTGAAGAACTTAGAACTGTCCTAACTTAAGGAGCCTTCCTCAATAGGTTGTTATTGTTATCACGCTTTGCATCCAACATTGCATGACATTGCATAGCATTTGCATCATGCAAGTACCTCATTCCAATTGTCTCTTTCATTCAGTTATCTGTCATCTGTCAAACTGGTTCCTCCACACGAGTACGAGACTAGAGCCAACGTCAGACAAAGAATGGCGGACCAAGAACAACACAATTCTGAAGTTAGAATGGAGATTGAGGATCTAAAGTCAGGAATGACCAAGCTCACCGAGATGTTGCAAGTTCTGATTGCTAGAGGGGAACCACCTCAAAGGACTGTCATTCAAGAGGTTGTCGACAATGTTGAAGACCTTATTCCTGTTCAAAGGCCAGCCACTACTTGGCCCGAGTTTGGTTTACCTCCGAACTATTCTCCGCCTCACGCCACTGCTGCTATGGTTGGTCAAACTTCACGACCAATGTTCCAAGCTCCAATCATGACTGAGTCTCCGCCAATTGTGCACGCCGTTGCCCAAACCACTTATGAAAATCCTCTCTTTGAGCACCAAGCTGGTGACATTGATGAAGTCAAAGAACAATATCAAATCCTGGAGAAAAGACTAAGAGCCATGGAAGGTGCTGATTACTTTGGGGTCGCTTCTAAGAACATGTGTTTAGTTTCCGATCTGGTCATACCTGCCAAGTTCAAAACTCCTGAGTTTGAAAAATACAAAGGGTACACGTGTCCAAGAAGTCATTTGACCATGTACTACCGCAAGATGGCTGCTTATACCAAGAACGACAAATTGCTGATTCATTGTTTTCAAGATAGCCTGATTGGCGCTTCCTTGAAATGGTATATGGGACTTGAGAAGAGTCGTATTCACTGTTTCCAAGATCTGACAGATGCTTTCATGAAGCAATACAAGTACAATCTAGACCTGGCTCCTGATCGTCGTCAACTGCAAAACATGTCTAAAAAAGAAAGAGAGTCTTTCAAGGAGTATGCTCAACGTTGGAGAGAGCTAGCTTCTCAAGTGGAACCTCCTTTGGCTGAAAAAGAATTAACTGGAATGTTCATGGACACTCTCTCACCTTTCTATTGGGAGAAGATGATTGGAAGTATGTCCTCCAACTTTACTGACTTGGTGACCATCGGTCAAAGGCTAGAAGAAGGAATCAAGAATGGCAAAGTTGCCAATGCTGCTGAATCTTCTAATGGGGCAAGAAAGTCTTTTGGAAACTTCCATAAGAAAAAGGAAGGAGAAACAAATGCTGTGAGTGATGATGGAAGAAGACCTCGTCAAAGGACTAATAACTATGATCAACCAATTGTAGTTACAGTTGCTACTGTGACCAAGGCTCCACAAGTTCAAGCTCCTCAACCTCAAGTTGCTAATCAGAATCAGAACCGTACTGACACCCGCTTTGATCCTATTCCTATGTCGTACACTGAATTGTATCCTGCGTTGGTTCATAAAGGGTTGATAACGACTAGGGCTCCACCTCCGCTTCGAGATCCTCCTCCAAGAGGATTCCGATCTGACCTTCGTTGTGAATTTCATCAAGGTTGTATAGGACATGACTTGGAAGGTTGCTATGCACTGAAGACTAGAGTACAAGAGCTGATTAATGCAAAGATTCTTTCTTTCAAGGATATCAATCCCAATGTTGTCAAGAATCCGTTGCCCGAGCACAACAAAAGTGGCTGAAGACCGAGCAAGCTGTGTTATTTCCTAAAGCCAAGTGTTTCAGACAGGATATCTCCTCCTCGTCATTGATTAGTCACTAGGCCTTGTTTCCTTCTGTTTGCAATTTCCTTAATTTATTTTGTGTACTGCATTGAACTTTGTTTGTTCCTGAATGTTAATTTTAATGAAATGAGCATTACATATTTGAATCAATCCATTTACATCCATTGTGTTTATCTTTATACTTTATCTTTCAAAAAAAACAAAAATATATACCTTGCTCACTTTCTTTATCAAACTTGTGTTTTATGCAAAGATTGGATGGAGGATGATGACAACGAAATACCCAAGTTGTTGAATTGTATGCTTTCAAATAAAACTTTGCTGATGATGTACAGGCATTTTTTTCCATCCCTAAACACTGGAGAAATAAGGAAGTTAATCCCTAGTCAACCCTCTTTGAGCCTTTGAAGTCGGAATTTCTTTTTTTAAAACGAAAAAAACCCGTAATTTTAACCTGGGGCAGGGTAGTTCTCAGTAAATTTGGTCATGCATTCAATTTCAAAAGAATCATTCAAGACACCTTTGAATAAGGGTTTCAATCAAAAGTGACCAAGATGGTTATCGTTGATCATTATCAAGGCAGTCACTATCTTTCCAAGATGAAAAAATTTCAATGAAAAAGCCTGCTAAGTCAAAACCTACGAAGGAGACTTAGGCAAAATTGGGGCATCCCGCTGACTGTGATCTCGAATGGAATAGTTCAGGCAAAAGTTAGGGATAATAGAAATCAAAAAAGAGAAGTCAATAAATTCCTTGAACAACAATAAGACGTTGTAACTATCAAAAGGAAGAAGTGATTGCCATCTCAAAGTTTCCCTTGGCCTTTAAACTGTCATCATGAATAGGTGCAATTCCAAAAACCTCTTGGAGCCTGAATGCATAATTTGAGTTAACTGAGCTTAGGATTGGAGATCATCACGAAGAATTGGGTGGGTACAAATATATTTTGAGCCTTATATCCTTTGTTTCTAAAACCGTGAACCAAACCACGTTACAACCTTTAAAAGACCTAATTGAAGCAAGGTTTATTTTGAAAGCATACTACAACAAGGTTGCGTTAACCTGACTCCTAAAGATCTTTGCAAATCGTTTGTTTTACCATACCTTTTGCTTTATCCATCATTTTGAATGTCTAGACCATTGTGTTTGGACCTTTGATTCATTTGCTTTACATAAATAATATCATTCCAATAAATGATTTTGATTTCAAAATATGCTTTGAGCATTGCCTTAAAATTACCATTTTTGAATGAACATTTTATTTGCAAGCAAGTACTCATCTTTCAAGGAAGTTCAAACAGTCGAGAAACTTGATTAGTGATCCTATCAGGGGCACGTTACTTCAAGATCCTGTTATTCAAAAGTTAAGCTGGGGCAAGTGTTTCCAACATTTATTTCAAGAACTGAAGCAAGGATCATTTAGCAAGCAGTCGATCAGGGGCAGTTTTCTTCAGCGATCCCCAAGCAGTTTATCAGTCCTTCTCAAAAGGATCACCAGTATGACAAAACCATGTTGGCAATGTTCTTGTGTTGAGGAATCAGAGTTCCAATCTTCCTTCACAAAAGAGTCTACCTCAGTTGCCATAATCGATTGCATTACATCATTCACACATCATGCGTAGAGAATTCAAAAAAATCATGCATCTAAACAAAATTCATACTCATTTACATCTTTACCTTGAGATCAAAGCCCAACTTACTTGGAATCTACCAAAACGTTGTTTGTCCTTTCATCCAAAGCTGGTCATTGGATTTATAATCTTTCATTGCCATCCAAAGCCTGTTATCGGATGTCATAATCTTCATTGCCATCCAAAGCCTGTTATCGGATGTCATGACCTTTCGTTGCCATCCAAAGCCTGTTATCGGATGTCATAATCTTTCTTTCATCTGAAGCCTGTTATCGGATGTCGTAATCTTTCTTCCATCCAAAGCCTGTTATCGGATGTCATAATTCTTCATTACCATCCAAAGCCTGTTATCGGATGTCGTAATCTTTCTTTCATCTGAAGCCTATTATCGGATGTCATAATCTTTCTTTCATCCAAAGCCTGTTATCGGATGTCATAACCTTTCATTGCCATCCAAAGCCTGTTATCGGATGTCATAAATCTTCATTGCCATCCAAAGCCCGTTATCGGATGTCATAAATCTTCATTGCCATCCAAAGCCTGTTATCGGATGTCATGTTTTTTTTCTTTCATCCGAAGCCTGTTATCGGATGTCATAATCTTTTGTTGCCATCCAAAGCCTGTTATTGGATGTCATAAATCTTCATTACCATCCGAAACCTGTTATCGGATGTCATAACCTTTCACCGCCATTCAAAGCCAGTCATCAAATGTCATGTTTTGTGTTGTCATCCAAAAGCAAGTAATTGAATGTTACAATCCCCGGTAAAGTGTTTTCACCGCATTCAATGTCACTCTCGAATTTATCTGATTATTGACGTCGTCTAATGCCACCCTTAGACGTTCATACTATCATTTACCGAGAGTTTTATCCCTCTTTTCTAAGTCTCTCCATCATTAGTTTGTCTCTTGTGGCGCTATATTCCCCACCGAGTTCAACATCCATCTCATATCATATTGTATTCAAAATAACAAAAAAAGAGTCCATGCATTGCATTCCATTTCCATATGAAGGACAAAAATTGTGTACTTTGTATTTAAGTCTCTTCACATCTTCGATAGAAGAAACTTAAATAGGGGCATCTGTCGCACCCCAATTTTTGACCCACATATTTCATTCATTTGATATTATCGCATTCGTATTTCATTTGCATTATATCATCGCATCGTTGCATATTTTAGAAAAAAAATTGACTTTTTACTAAAGTCAACAAAAAAATAGTTTTAGATAGTTAAATTAATTTTTAGTTTTAATTTTATTTTTATTTTTAGTTTAGGTTTAATTTAGATAATTTTTTATTTCATTTTTTATTTTTAATTATTATT
This sequence comes from Vicia villosa, assembly GCF_029867415.1. Lineage (NCBI taxonomy): Eukaryota > Viridiplantae > Streptophyta > Magnoliopsida > Fabales > Fabaceae > Vicia > Vicia villosa. Next base: position 85,833,050 of record NC_081181.1, on the reverse strand, counting down.
AACCTTTATTATTATTATTATTATTATTATTATTATTATTATTATTATTATTATTCCATTTGCAAGTCAAACAAACAAAAAAAAAAAAGAAGACAAAAAAGACAGCATCTTTGCTGCTCCAGAAGTACAAGCAAAACAGTCCAACATTGCTAGCATCCTGCGCCATTTTCTGCTCCCATTTCACTCCAAAATTGTCATCAAAATGTTCATACAAACTGCAGCATCAAAAAGAACAAAACCAGTTACCAAAGCAGTTCAAATTTCATCCCAAATTTCCCCCCAATTCTACATCTAAAACCCTAATCTCAGCCTATATAAACAGAGATTCATCACAACAGCAGGAAAAAAAAGAAGGGTATCAAAACTCTGTCAAAATTTGTTATAGAAATTGACCTCCACGCACTGAACAAACCTTCATTCAAAAGACCTACAACATATCAGAACCTCTTTGATCCATAAACCCCATTATCATAACATCACTACTGATCACACTGAACCAACATTCATCATCTCACCAAAAACTTACATTAACTGAACCTGCATATCCACGCTTAAACATATCCATGCCATCACCTTCGGTCATCATATTTTCATAGCCAAACCAACCTTTCAGAACAACAAACGTCATAAACATGTTCGCAGCAAACTCTCACACCTAAGGCAGCAGCTTCGAAGCAACGACACGACGGCAACACACAACGATTTGAATATCAAAAACGTGCCCGGAAATTGCAAAGGGGAAGAGACCGAGATTAAAGAAGAGGAAACGAACTCGTGGAATCGCTACATCCGGGAACGTCCGGATCGGTACCTATTTCTTTACTCTTTTACGAATCGTCGTGTTTTCATGAGATTGTTATCATTCGCGCTTGTATGATGCTATTTGTGACTTTGTTGTCGTATCTTTGTGCTTGAATATTTGGTATGGTTGCATTGTTCTTGTTTGTTAAACTGAATCCGAGAGAAACTGTAACAGTGAGGGATGAGATTGAAGGAGAGATTGACCGAGAGAGAGCATAAGCGCGAGAGAGGTGAGAGATCGATGGTGATGATGATTCTTTTGTTGTCCTTTTTCTTTCTGAAACACAGAAACGATTGAGAGATGAGAGACTATAGCGTTGAGACACAGGAATTTTTTCGTGAGAAGTGTTTGGAGAGGGAGGCTATTCCAACTTGATTTTAGGGTTTCCAATTGTTTAAGTGATATGGGCTCAGGTGATTTTAGGCCCATCAATTTTTTATTACCACCCCCTTTTATTTATCTCTTTTAGCCCATTAGTAATTTTGTTTTGTTTCTATTATTTTTGTTTAATATTCATGTTATTGTTTTTATGTTAATTGAAAAAATACAAAAATATTTAATCATAGTTTCATTTTTTATATTATATTTGAATTAGACTTTTATTTTCTCTTATTTTATTAAAAATAAAAAAATATTAGATTAATCTCACAATTCAAAAATCAATAAATTTTGGTCCAATGCCAAGTCGTTTCAAATAATTCTTGATCCAACGTCGAGCTTTTTCTTTTTGAAAACTCTTTTTTTTCTTACATACCGAAAGATTGTGTGACAAGGGGTGTACACCTCTTGAATACCTCGATTCTTTTGGATTAACACTTGTTTTAAACCTTTCATTAATTAAATCAAGAGAACAAGTGACAAGGGGTGAACACCTCTTGAATACCTTGATCTTTTGAATCAAAACACTTTAATCAAATCAAAGTGATTAAGTGACAAGGGGTGGACACCTCTTGAATACCTTGATCTTTTGAACCTTTCTTTAATCAAACCAAGAGGTTAAGTGACAAGGGGTGGACACCTCTTGAATACCTTGATCTTTTGAATTAAAATACATTAATTTTCAAGGACAACAAGTGAAAATGGGGCTCGCTCTTGTTCAATACCTTGGGTAAAGACGCGCTAGGTGAACACCTATGCTCAATCCTTTGCTAAATGTCCCTTTTAAAACACAACTTCAATTTCATTCAAACCTTTTTGCCTTATGGCTTTTAAAACGCTTCTCATAAACGAGACACTTATTCAATTCCAAATGCGAACATACTTCCACATGTGAAGATCGAATATCTTCCACTTGAATGCGATAATGGCTAAAATCTTGTCTCACTCCTGATTTAGTTATCCATTCTTGTAGTGATCTCATATCCATGTGTGTAACACCCCATATTTTCTAAATTTAATTTAATTGGAAATTAAATTATTATTTGGAATTATTCAGTATTTTGTGGAATTATTTGGAAAGAAATATGAGATAGGCTATTGGGCCAAGTGTGGTGTTAGTAAAGAGGGGGGGGTGCTATGTTAGTAAAAGGTCTTGTTCCAATTAAGGCTTATTTTATAAAATAATAAGGAAAATTGGAAAATGAGGAAAAAGGAGTCAGAACGTGAAAGATGAGAAGTGGAAGAGAAGAGCTGAGGAACGTAAAGAGGAAACAAGGAGGAGAGGACCAAAGATCAAGAACTCTTGGCTAAGGTAAGGGGGGACTCTCTGGTTATCATCTATTATCGTGTTCTTAGATAATAATATTGATTAGGGATGTTGTTGAGTCAATTGGGTCATATGTTAGGTTTAGGGAGGTTATGAATTGATGAAAATTGCAATGGATTATTGGTTGATTATGTGTTGTTTTGATGTGTGATGATGAATAATGATGCAATTGATGATTAGCTGCCTGTATATGATGTTTAGAGTCAGTTTTGGACTCAAATTGAGTCAAATCGCAGGTCTGACGCAGACCCGAAAATCTATGAAATCGCCAGTTCGCGCCGCGTCCTAGTGTTGGCGCCGCGAAGGCGTACTTTTCCTCGCATCGCGCCGCGTCCATGAGTTGGCGCCGCGAACGTGTTGGTATGGCTTCAGGTCGCGCCGCGTAGTCTTGGTCGCGCCGCGTACTGTAGCGTTAGTTGTTTTCTTGGGAAAGTTAAATGATGTGTAACTTTCGAACCGTAGGTCCGTTTTTAGTGTCGTTTCGAGCACGATGAATCTTATGAGATAACCTACGTGTTTAAATGATAAAATGAGGTGTGGATCCAATTATTTTTAAGTATGATTTTATTTCTTGGTGATTGATGTATTGTACATATAAGTGATGAGATATGTTAAAATACATGCTATGTGGAAATATTAGTCATGTGATGATTTGTTTAATTGGATGATATATTGTTGACATATATGATGACATGTGACAATATGAGTTGTTATTTTGAAAACATTATGATGTGATGATTTGTAGAGAATTGTATGATGTTGATTGATTGTATTGGAATGATGTGGGTACATGTGTGTTCTTCTTATTGATGATGATGATTGATGTGGACACATGTATGTTCTTTAATGATGATGATGATGATGATGATTGATTGCGTTGAATGATGCTAATGTATATAAACATACTTTGATGATGATGATGTTAATGATGATGATGAAATGAGTATTTGATGATGTTACTCATTAGACTTGACGATGGTATAAGTATGTTGTATATGTTGCATTCATTCATGTGCATTGATGATACTGTATCCATAAGGGTGTGTTGGATCAGTGAAGGGCATGATTCCCATTGTGAGGAATCTGTGCTGGCAGGGCCGTATCTGGATGATGTTGGATCGGTCATGGGTTATTCCCATTTGACGAGGTTGGTACCACATGCATAGTGTCAGTTCATACATATGCATACTTTTATAACATGATTGGATGTATTCCAGTGTTATAAATATTGATGATGTGTTGTTTGTGTGTTTTGTTGGATTAATGTTGAGTATGATTGTCTGCTTGAAAGATGTGTTCTGTGGATGTTTGTGTAAATGATAGATGTTCCTGATAATCTGAATATGATGAATTGGGTGAATAATATAACTATGATGTGTTGTTATTTAAGATGCAATAATATTTGTTAACTGTGATGAGACTCACCCTTACTTTGATGATTTCAGATTGGCGAGTAGCGGCTTTTGGCTCGGTGAGGATTAGCTCATGAGTCAGTTTGTTTAGTATAGCGTCGGTGTCATGCTCTGATATTGTAACACTGGGGGAAAGTTAGATTAGAGTTTTATGATGATACTCTATCATGTTGTTGTATTAGATTATGTGGGATATTGCATAGATGATGTTATGCTTATCCGTATGATGAATTCTCCGCTGTGTAAACATGAGATGTTTGTGTATTATGACAGATTGTTCCTTAGTGAAAGCATGACAATGAATTTGTGATAATTTGTTCTAAATTGAATTGTGGCACCCTTGTTTTCATGTTTTACTCTGAAAATTATTTTATTAATTTCCGTGGGGTTTAGAAGGGTGTTACAATAGTGGTATCAGAGCAGGTCGGTCCGTCCGGCCAATTGTCGAGTCAGTTGAGTTGCACGACAGTCGAATACTGTCGGCATATTATCCCTTGGTACGCGACATGTGAGTGAATCACTGTCGGTACTTGGTTGTTTGTTGTGGAAGTTGGTTTGAAACAAGTGGGGGAGAAGCTTCGCTTCTCAGTTGTGTTTCAATTGTAAGATGATTGATTCAGTCGGCTGTTGTTGGCAATAGTGCAAGCATTGTTGGAGTTGTTGTTTTCCGAATCGAAGGTGACTTGGAATTGAGACTTCACTGGGAATTGAGTTGGAACATCTTGAAGGAAGATGATTAGAGGTAATTGACAGTTATTGTAAGAGAAGGAAATTGGAAAGTTGCGATGTGTCAGCTCTACTGGGGTACTGCGAAGATGTCAGTTGAGTAGCTTTACGTCTCGGAAGAGATTCAGCTGCAAGTTTGCAAAGAGGATTGCTGTCGTAATGTTCCAGAAATCGCACTTCGGCGATAGGATGTGTTGCTCAAGTCATAAGAATGTTTGGAAGTGAAGAGATATGATAAGGGGCTGTTTGGAATGTGATAGAGTTGAAGAGAATGAGTTTTGGAGAGAAATTTTCGTAAGCAAAACGCAGGGAAATTGCTGAATAGCTGCGGAACTTCGAAAATTCATAACTGGAGTTCTGGACACCCGAATTGAGTTCCGTTTGAAGCGTCGGAAAGCTAATGAGATGAACTTTGTTATAAAAATGGTTGCAGCAGCTGTAATATATTTAATTGTGACAGAATGATGTTGGAAAGAGGTGAAGTTGCGGTTACGCGTGCTCTTAGAACTAGACTTGTTTGTTGGTACTGCACGGGATGTCAGTGTCAGTGTTGAAGGGATCGAAGGAACAACTAACAGGTTTGTTGAGGAGTGATTTTAAGAATTGAATCTACCAATTGAGGAGTTTTGGATATATCGTATAGAGTGTCGCTGCATGAGTCAGTGTTGCATTTTTCGGGCAATGATTGGAAAATTCATATCTTGGGTTCTGAGTGTCAGATTGACGTGTCGTTTGAACCTACGAGGAGGAGGGATTGTGTTCTAATTTATGGAAGAGTTATAAATACGGTAGAGTGACCCTATGAGGAGAGGTTCTGAAGTCGGTTATGGAAGCGTGAAACTGGTTGGATAGGAATGCCTACTACCGTGAGTGTTTGAAACAAAAATTGAGTGGAACGTGATGTTGATGAATAAGTTGATGAGCTGTTCGGTAATAAAGATGGTTTGAGGGCCGATGGATTTTAGGGAGAAGTGAATTAATAGTAAGGATGGAATAAACTTTAGAACTATTGGAATCGTATTTGTGATGGCAAGGTAACGATAAGTATAAAAGAAGGATTGTAGAGAATTTCTAACATTGTTGACGTGAGGGAGACTTTGTTGAGATTCCGAGTGGGATGATAATTGGACGTGAGGGATGTAATAGAATTCGGATTAAAACCACGAGTTATAAATGTTGTGCTATTGTGTTGCGTGAGAAGTCTTTAAATATGTCGGTGCTAAGGATGAATGAGTTGGATTTAATTGGACAATTTAGAGACTTGAGTTGGTATGTGAAGGTGATCCTAATAGTGTTAGATTGAGTATGCTAGAAGATGACTAGTGGTATTCTTGACGAGATTAGAGAAGGTCAGAAAGATTATGTTGAGTTGATCGATAGGTTGACTTTGAATTACCAAAGTAAAGGCGGTGAATTCAGAATCGACGAAAACGATGTAATGAGGTTGAGTGATTGGATTTGCGTAACTGATGTTATGAGCTTCTGAAGGATATCCTAGAAGGACACCGTAGTGAATTATTGGGCTATGACGATGTTAATGAGTTTGGGTGCAAACTCGGAAAATGGACACTATTATGTAGTAACGACGGTTTATGCTTAAATATGATTTTCAACTAATATTGACAAATTTAGGACTTGATCACCCTAAATCTCTTGTTGGTAGTAGATGAAATCATATAGAAGAGATAAGCTTGTTTTGTTACCTTAATGGTTTAAGATGTGATGGATACTGAGCCGTGAGAATAATCACTCACTATGTTGTGTGAACTTATGAAGAAGTGAATATGAAAGAGTGCGACATGGTGGATGATGACTTAAGATGGGTAATCGGAGTCGCGCAGCAAAATTGTGATGAGGAGTAGTGTTATGAGTACTACTCGCGGGAAGTAAGGAATTAATATGTCGGAAGCCTACATAGAGAATATGTATTGATCTATATGTTGGAGTTAGAATCCAGTGGATGTGAGGATGTCGTGTCGAAGGATTGTAACTCTTTTGAATAATTACCGAGATGATGAATATGTTACTACGGTTGTACGTAGTTAACAAGTATGTATTCGGCGAAATTAAAACGAAGAGTTGATGCTATATGATGTTGTAATAATTTTGCGTTGTTATTGAGGTGACATTGTAGATTCCAGATATAATGAGGAATTATACTCTATGAAGGGAGAAATTGATTTAATTCTTAGAAAAGAGCGAAACTCAAATCGAGTTGTTTTGTAAGAAATGGTGTATCGAGGATGACGAGCGTGATTATAACTACTTGTGTGTGCACTCATTCCGATGGTTGGAATGTTTAATAGATGAAGTAAATCAGGAATTTGGTTTTAAGTGCGAGTAAGTATTAATGAGTGGTGGACTAGTACCATGGATGGTAAAGAATGATCCTTGAAACGAAGGAGTAAAGAGAGTCGGAATCAGGTAAAACTCAGGAATCTATTTGGTATAGGTGATTGTGATGAGTAGTCAGAGTAGTGCGGAAAAAGCGGAATGTAACGTGTTGGATAATTACTGGTGTGACTTAAGAGGAGTCAGATAATTGGAATTCAATGGTATAAGAATACGAGTATTGAGTTTCTTGAAGGAAGTGGTTGATGAAAAAGGTGACATAAGAACTGGGATTTGAATGTGTGAAACATGCTTCCTGTTGGTTATGTCAGATGGATTTTGAGGATGGACTGATGGTACTGTTAATTGGGAGCTGGAGAGTCAGGTGAAGGACTCTTATACGAGCTGGTTACTTGAGGTATGTTTTCGAGGACGAAAACTCTTTTAGTGGGGGAGAGTTGTAACACCCCATATTTTCTAAATTTAATTTAATTGGAAATTAAATTATTATTTGGAATTATTCAGTATTTTGTGGAATTATTTGGAAAGAAATATGAGATAGGCTATTGGGCCAAGTGTGGTGTTAGTAAAGAGGGGGGGGTGCTATGTTAGTAAAAGGTCTTGTTCCAATTAAGGCTTATTTTATAAAATAATAAGGAAAATTGGAAAATGAGGAAAAAGGAGTCAGAACGTGAAAGATGAGAAGTGGAAGAGAAGAGCTGAGGAACGTAAAGAGGAAACAAGGAGGAGAGGACCAAAGATCAAGAACTCTTGGCTAAGGTAAGGGGGGACTCTCTGGTTATCATCTATTATCGTGTTCTTAGATAATAATATTGATTAGGGATGTTGTTGAGTCAATTGGGTCATATGTTAGGTTTAGGGAGGTTATGAATTGATGAAAATTGCAATGGATTATTGGTTGATTATGTGTTGTTTTGATGTGTGATGATGAATAATGATGCAATTGATGATTAGCTGCCTGTATATGATGTTTAGAGTCAGTTTTGGACTCAAATTGAGTCAAATCGCAGGTCTGACGCAGACCCGAAAATCTATGAAATCGCCAGTTCGCGCCGCGTCCTAGTGTTGGCGCCGCGAAGGCGTACTTTTCCTCGCATCGCGCCGCGTCCATGAGTTGGCGCCGCGAACGTGTTGGTATGGCTTCAGGTCGCGCCGCGTAGTCTTGGTCGCGCCGCGTACTGTAGCGTTAGTTGTTTTCTTGGGAAAGTTAAATGATGTGTAACTTTCGAACCGTAGGTCCGTTTTTAGTGTCGTTTCGAGCACGATGAATCTTATGAGATAACCTACGTGTTTAAATGATAAAATGAGGTGTGGATCCAATTATTTTTAAGTATGATTTTATTTCTTGGTGATTGATGTATTGTACATATAAGTGATGAGATATGTTAAAATACATGCTATGTGGAAATATTAGTCATGTGATGATTTGTTTAATTGGATGATATATTGTTGACATATATGATGACATGTGACAATATGAGTTGTTATTTTGAAAACATTATGATGTGATGATTTGTAGAGAATTGTATGATGTTGATTGATTGTATTGGAATGATGTGGGTACATGTGTGTTCTTCTTATTGATGATGATGATTGATGTGGACACATGTATGTTCTTTAATGATGATGATGATGATGATGATTGATTGCGTTGAATGATGCTAATGTATATAAACATACTTTGATGATGATGATGTTAATGATGATGATGAAATGAGTATTTGATGATGTTACTCATTAGACTTGACGATGGTATAAGTATGTTGTATATGTTGCATTCATTCATGTGCATTGATGATACTGTATCCATAAGGGTGTGTTGGATCAGTGAAGGGCATGATTCCCATTGTGAGGAATCTGTGCTGGCAGGGCCGTATCTGGATGATGTTGGATCGGTCATGGGTTATTCCCATTTGACGAGGTTGGTACCACATGCATAGTGTCAGTTCATACATATGCATACTTTTATAACATGATTGGATGTATTCCAGTGTTATAAATATTGATGATGTGTTGTTTGTGTGTTTTGTTGGATTAATGTTGAGTATGATTGTCTGCTTGAAAGATGTGTTCTGTGGATGTTTGTGTAAATGATAGATGTTCCTGATAATCTGAATATGATGAATTGGGTGAATAATATAACTATGATGTGTTGTTATTTAAGATGCAATAATATTTGTTAACTGTGATGAGACTCACCCTTACTTTGATGATTTCAGATTGGCGAGTAGCGGCTTTTGGCTCGGTGAGGATTAGCTCATGAGTCAGTTTGTTTAGTATAGCGTCGGTGTCATGCTCTGATATTGTAACACTGGGGGAAAGTTAGATTAGAGTTTTATGATGATACTCTATCATGTTGTTGTATTAGATTATGTGGGATATTGCATAGATGATGTTATGCTTATCCGTATGATGAATTCTCCGCTGTGTAAACATGAGATGTTTGTGTATTATGACAGATTGTTCCTTAGTGAAAGCATGACAATGAATTTGTGATAATTTGTTCTAAATTGAATTGTGGCACCCTTGTTTTCATGTTTTACTCTGAAAATTATTTTATTAATTTCCGTGGGGTTTAGAAGGGTGTTACAATGTGCGCGTAGTATTTCCATTTGAAAGCGATCGAGTACCTCTCGCTAAAATCAACCAACAAAACTTTTCGTGGTTCTAGCTCGAACTACGATTGCTCTGACTTTCCCATTGCACGAGGAAATACGTAGGCACAAGATACAAACGTCTTGGCGAGCATAATAATAAAAAATATTTTCTTTTTCTTCATAATAATAAAAACCCTGAAAAACTTTTCTTTCATATTTTCTCGATTAATAAGCTAAAGAACACAAACAATACGCTAACACTCAAACACGAAACTAACTAAATGGGTCCCATCGAGTACGATGGAGGTGAGGGGTGCTAATACCTTCCCCTTGCTTAACCGACTCCCGAACCCTAATTTGGTTACGAATGACCATCTTATCCGTTTTCTTTTTTATCCGTGGGTTTTATCGATATTTTACCTTTCCTTCCTGGGAATAAATAAAGTTCGGTGGCGACTCTGTTGTACTTCGAGCGCGCGAAAACGCGTCGAGTCACATTTTTACCGCTACAGAAAGTGGCGACTCTGCTGGGGACATTCAATCCTAAGAGGGTCAACCCTAGTTTAGTTTGTTTTATGCTTGAGTGTTTACCTTTGTTTGTTCTTATATTCTTTATGCTTATTCTTATGCTCTTTATGTTTACTCTTGTGTTATATTTCTTTACTCTTGCTTTACTTCTTTTTATTTATTTCTGTATATATTCAATTGTGGGTATGGGAATGATATTCGAGTGAAGCTCTCAACCCGAGCTTTGAAAAACAAGAGAAAAACATAAGTTAGGAGGTGGTTGTGTAGTGCTAGTCCCCAAGGTGAACACCTTGAATGGCTAATACGAAAACCCCACTTGGAGGAGACTTAGTCATGAGATTTGTCATAAGATGGTTCGCCCATCGCATGGCAGAAATCTGATTTCGTCGCTAACTCCAAGGACCTTTAGAACCCATTCCATATGTAGAGGTTAAGTTATATCCAAAAACTCTAGAGCTAACCTTGTGAGGGGATTTTTGGGTGAAGAACTTAGAACTGTCCTAACTTAAGGAGCCTTCCTCAATAGGTTGTTATTGTTATCACGCTTTGCATCCAACATTGCATGACATTGCATAGCATTTGCATCATGCAAGTACCTCATTCCAATTGTCTCTTTCATTCAGTTATCTGTCATCTGTCAAACTGGTTCCTCCACACGAGTACGAGACTAGAGCCAACGTCAGACGAAGAATGGCGGACCAAGAACAACACAATTCTGAAGTTAGAATGGAGATTGAGGATCTAAAGTCAGGAATGACCAAGCTCACCGAGATGTTGCAAGTTCTGATTGCTAGAGGGGAACCACCTCAAAGGACTGTCATTCAAGAGGTTGCCGACAATGTTGAAGACCCTATTCCTGTTCAAAGGCCAGCCACTACTTGGCCCGAGTTTGGTTTACCTCCGAACTATTCTCCGCCTCACGCCACTGCTGCTATGGTTGGTCAAACTTCACGACCAATGTTCCAAGCTCCAATCATGACTGAGTCTCCGCCAATTGTGCACGCCGTTGCCCAAACCACTTATGAAAATCCTCTCTTTGAGCACCAAGCTGGTGACATTGATGAAGTCAAAGAACAATATCAAATCCTGGAGAAAAGACTAAGAGCCATGGAAGGTGCTGATTACTTTGGGGTCGCTGCTGAGAACATGTGTTTGGTTTCCGATCTGGTCATACCTGCCAAGTTCAAAACTCCTGAGTTTGAAAAATACAAAGGGTACACGTGTCCAAGAAGTCATTTGACCATGTACTACCGCAAGATGGCTGCTTATACCAAGAACGACAAATTGCTGATTCATTGTTTTCAAGATAGCCTGATTGGCGCTTCCTTGAAATGGTATATGGGACTTGAGAAGAGTCGTATTCACTGTTTCCAAGATCTGACAGATGCTTTCATGAAGCAATACAAGTACAATCTAGACCTGGCTCCTGATCGTCGTCAACTGCAAAACATGTCTAAAAAAGAAAGAGAGTCTTTCAAGGAGTATGCTCAACGTTGGAGAGAGCTAGCTTCTCAAGTGGAACCTCCTTTGGCTGAAAAAGAATTAACTGGAATGTTCATGGACACTCTCTCACCTTTCTATTGGGAGAAGATGATTGGAAGTATGTCCTCCAACTTTACTGACTTGGTGACCATCGGTCAAAGGCTAGAAGAAGGAATCAAGAATGGCAAAGTTGCCAATGCTGCTGAATCTTCTAATGGGGCAAGAAAGTCTTTTGGAAACTTCCATAAGAAAAAGGAAGGAGAAACAAATGCTGTGAGTGATGATGGAAGAAGACCTCGTCAAAGGACTAATAACTATGATCAACCAATTGTAGTTACAGTTGCTCCTGTGACCAAGGCTCCACAAGTTCAAGCTCCTCAACCTCAAGTTGCTAATCAGAATCAGAACCGTACTGACACCCGCTTTGATCCTATTCCTATGTCGTACACTGAATTGTATCCTGCGTTGGTTCATAAAGGGTTGATAACGACTAGGGCTCCACCTCCGCTTCGAGATCCTCCTCCAAGAGGATTCCGATCTGACCTTCGTTGTGAATTTCATCAAGGTTGTATAGGACATGACTTGGAAGGTTGCTATGCACTGAAGACTAGAGTACAAGAGCTGATTAATGCAAAGATTCTTTCTTTCAAGGATATCAATCCCAATGTTGTCAAGAATCCGTTGCCCGAGCACAACAAAAGTGGCTGAAGACCGAGCAAGCTGTGTTATTTCCTAAAGCCAAGTGTTTCAGACAGGATAGCTCCTCCTCGTCATTGATTAGTCACTAGGCCTTGTTTCCTTCTGTTTGCAATTTCCTTAATTTATTTTGTGTACTGCATTGAACTTTGTTTGTTCCTGAATGTTAATTTTAATGAAATGAGCATTACATATTTGAATCAATCCATTTACATCCATTGTGTTTATCTTTATACTTTATCTTTCAAAAAAAACAAAAATATATACCTTGCTCACTTTCTTTATCAAACTTGTGTTTTATGCAAAGATTGGATGGAGGATGATGACAACGAAATACCCAAGTTGTTGAATTGTATGCTTTCAAATAAAACTTTGCTGATGATGTACAGGCATTTTTTTCCATCCCTAAACACTGGAGAAATAAGGAAGTTAATCCCTAGTCAACCCTCTTTGAGCCTTTGAAGTCGGAATTTCTTTTTTTAAAACGAAAAAAACCCGTAATTTTAACCTGGGGCAGGGTAGTTCTCAGTAAATTTGGTCATGCATTCAATTTCAAAAGAATCATTCAAGACACCTTTGAATAAGGGTTTCAATCAAAAGTGACCAAGATGGTTATCGTTGATCATTATCAAGGCAGTCACTATCTTTCCAAGATGAAAAAATTTCAATGAAAAAGCCTGCTAAGTCAAAACCTACGAAGGAGACTTAGGCAAAATTGGGGCATCCCGCTGACTGTGATCTCGAATGGAATAGTTCAGGCAAAAGTTAGGGATAATAGAAATCAAAAAAGAGAAGTCAATAAATTCCTTGAACAACAATAAGACGTTGTAACTATCAAAAGGAAGAAGTGATTGCCATCTCAAAGTTTCCCTTGGCCTTTAAACTGTCATCATGAATAGGTGCAATTCCAAAAACCTCTTGGAGCCTGAATGCATAATTTGAGTTAACTGAGCTTAGGATTGGAGATCATCACGAAGAATTGGGTGGGTACAAATATATTTTGAGCCTTATATCCTTTGTTTCTAAAACCGTGAACCAAACCACGTTACAACCTTTAAAAGACCTAATTGAAGCAAGGTTTATTTTGAAAGCATACTACAACAAGGTTGCGTTAACCTGACTCCTAAAGATCTTTGCAAATCGTTTGTTTTACCATACCTTTTGCTTTATCCATCATTTTGAATGTCTAGACCATTGTGTTTGGACCTTTGATTCATTTGCTTTACATAAATAATATCATTCCAATAAATGATTTTGATTTCAAAATATGCTTTGAGCATTGCCTTAAAATTACCATTTTTGAATGAACATTTTATTTGCAAGCAAGTACTCATCTTTCAAGGAAGTTCAAACAGTCGAGAAACTTGATTAGTGATCCTATCAGGGGCACGTTACTTCAAGATCCTGTTATTCAAAAGTTAAGCTGGGGCAAGTGTTTCCAACATTTATTTCAAGAACTGAAGCAAGGATCATTTAGCAAGCAGTTGATCAGGGGCAGTTTTCTTCAGCGATCCCCAAGCAGTTTATCAGTCCTTCTCAAAAGGATCACCAGTATGACAAAACCATGTTGGCAATGTTCTTGTGTTGAGGAATCAGAGTTCCAATCTTCCTTCACAAAAGAGTCTACCTCAGTTGCCATAATCGATTGCATTACATCATTCACACATCATGCGTAGAGAATTCAAAAAAATCATGCATCTAAACAAAATTCATACTCATTTACATCTTTACCTTGAGATCAAAGCCCAACTTACTTGGAATCTACCAAAACGTTGTTTGTCCTTTCATCCAAAGTTGGTCATTGGATTTATAATCTTTCATTGCCATCCAAAGCCTGTTATCGGATGTCATAATCTTCATTGCCATCCAAAGCCTGTTATCGGATGTCATGACCTTTCGTTGCCATCCAAAGCCTGTTATCGGATGTCATAATCTTTCTTTCATCTGAAGCCTGTTATCGGATGTCGTAATCTTTCTTCCATCCAAAGCCTGTTATCGGATGTCATAATTCTTCATTACCATCCAAAGCCTGTTATCGGATGTCGTAATCTTTCTTTCATCTGAAGCCTGTTATCGGATGTCATAATCTTTCTTTCATCCAAAGCCTGTTATCGGATGTCATAACCTTTCATTGCCATCCAAAGCCTGTTATCGGATGTCATAAATCTTCATTGCCATCCAAAGCCCGTTATCGGATGTCATAAATCTTCATTGCCATCCAAAGCCTGTTATCGGATGTCATGTTTTTTTTTCTTTCATCCGAAGCCTGTTATCGGATGTCATAATCTTTTGTTGCCATCCAAAGCCTATTATTGGATGTCATAAATCTTCATTACCATCCGAAACCTGTTATCGGATGTCATAACCTTTCACCGCCATTCAAAGCCAGTCATCAAATGTCATGTTTTGTGTTGTCATCCAAAAGCAAGTAATTGAATGTTACAATCCCCGGTAAAGTGTTTTCACCGCATTCAATGTCACTCTCGAATTTATCTGATTATTGACGTCGTCTAATGCCACCCTTAGACGTTCATACTATCATTTACCGAGAGTTTTATCCCTCTTTTCTAAGTCTCTCCATCATTAGTTTGTCTCTTGTGGCGCTATATTCCCCACCGAGTTCAACATCCATCTCATATCATATTGTATTCAAAATAACAAAAAAAGAGTCCATGCATTGCATTCCATTTCCATATGAAGGACAAAAATTGTGTACTTTGTATTTAAGTCTCTTCACATCTTCAATAGAAGAAACTTAAATAGGGGCATCTGTCGCACCCCAATTTTTGACCCACATATTTCATTCATTTGATATTATCGCATTCGTATTTCATTTGCATTATATCATCGCATCGTTGCATATTTTAGAAAAAAATTGACTTTTTACTAAAGTCAACAAAAAAATAGTTTTAGATAGTTAAATTAATTTTTAGTTTTAATTTTATTTTTAGTTTAGGTTTAATTTAGATAATTTTTTATTTTTTATTATTATTAACCTTTTTTATTATTATTATTATTATTATTATTATTATTATTATTATTATTCCATTTGGAAGTCAAACAAACAAAAAAAAAAGAAGACAAAAAAGACAGCATCTTTGCTGCTCCAGAAGTACAAGCAAAACAGTCCAACATTGCTAGCATCCTGCGCCATTTTCTGCTCCCATTTCACTCCAAAATTGTCATCAAAATGTTCATACAAACTGCAGCATCAAAAAGAACAAAACCAGTTACCATAGCAGTTCAAATTTCATCCCAAATTTCCCCCCAATTCTACATCTAAAACCCTAATCTCAGCCTATATAAACAGAGATTCATCACAACAGCAGGAAAAAAAAGAAGGGTATCAAAACTCTGTCAAAATTTGTTATAGAAATTGACCTCCACACACTGAACAAACCTTCATTCAAAAGACCTACAACATATCAGAACCTCTTTGATCCATAAACCCCATTATCATAACATCACTACTGATCACACTGAACCAACATTCATCATCTCACCAAAAACTTACATTAACTGAACCTGCATATCCACGCTTAAACATATCCATGCCATCACCTTCGGTCATCATATTTTCATAGCCAAACCAACCTTTCAGAACAACAAACGTCATAAACATGTTCGCAGCAAACTCTCACACCTAAGGCAGCAGCTTCGAAGCAACGACACGACGGCAACACACAACGATTTGAATATCAAAAACGTGCCCGGAAATTGCAAAGGGGAAGAGACCGAGATTAAAGAAGAGGAAACGAACTCGTGGAATCGCTACATCCGGGAACGTCCGGATCGGTACCTATTTCTTTACTCTTTTACGAATCGTCGTGTTTTCATGAGATTGTTATCATTCGCGCTTGTATGATGCTATTTGTGACTTTGTTGTCGTATCTTTGTGCTTGAATATTTGGTATGGTTGCATTGTTCTTGTTTGTTAAACTGAATCCGAGAGAAACTGTAACAGTGAGGGATGAGATTGAAGGAGAGATTGACCGAGAGAGAGCATAAGCGCGAGAGAGGTGAGAGATCGATGGTGATGATGATTCTTTTGTTGTCCTTTTTCTTTCTGAAACACAGAAACGATTGAGAGATGAGAGACTATAGCGTTGAGACACAGGAATTTTTTCGTGAGAAGTGTTTGGAGAGGGAGGCTATTCCAACTTGATTTTAGGGTTTCCAATTGTTTAAGTGATATGGGCTCAGGTGATTTTAGGCCCATCAATTTTTTATTACCACCCCCTTTTATTTATCTCTTTTAGCCCATTAGTAATTTTGTTTTGTTTCTATTATTTTTGTTTAATATTCATGTTATTGTTTTTATGTTAATTGAAAAAATACAAAAATATTTAATCATAGTTTCATTTTTTATATTATATTTGAATTAGACTTTTATTTTCTCTTATTTTATTAAAAATAAAAAAATATTAGATTAATCTCACAATTCAAAAATCAATAAATCTTGGTCCAATGCCAAGTCGTTTCAAATAATTCTTGATCCAACGTCGAGCTTTTTCTTTTTGAAAACTCTTTTTTTTCTTACATACCGAAAGATTGTGTGACAAGGGGTGTACACCTCTTGAATACCTCGATTCTTTTGGATTAACACTTGTTTTAAACCTTTCATTAATTAAATCAAGAGAACAAGTGACAAGGGGTGAACACCTCTTGAATACCTTGATCTTTTGAATCAAAACACTTTCATCAAATCAAAGTGATTAAGTGACAAGGGGTGGACACCTCTTGAATACCTTGATCTTTTGAAACTTTCTTTAATCAAACCAAGAGGTTAAGTGACAAGGGGTGGACACCTCTTGAATACCTTGATCTTTTGAATTAAAATACATTAATTTTCAAGGACAACAAGTGACAATGGGGCTCGCTCCTGTTCAATACCTTGGGTAAAGACGCGCTAGGTGAACACCTATGCTCAATCCTTTGCTAAATGTCCCTTTTAAAACACAACTTCAATTTCATTCAAACCTTTTTTCCTTATGGCTTTTAAAACGCTTCTCATAAACGAGACACTTATTCAATTCCAAATGCGAACATACTTCCACATGTGAAGATCGAATATCTTCCACTTGAATGCGATAATGGCTAAAATCTTGTCTCACTCCTGATTTAGTTATCCATTCTTGTAGTGATCTCATATCCATGTGCGCGTAGTATTTCCATTTGAAAGCGATCGAGTACCTCTCGCTAAAATCAACCAACAAAACTTTTCGTGGTTCTCGCCCGAACTACGAT
This sequence comes from Vicia villosa, assembly GCF_029867415.1. Lineage (NCBI taxonomy): Eukaryota > Viridiplantae > Streptophyta > Magnoliopsida > Fabales > Fabaceae > Vicia > Vicia villosa. The sequence continues at coordinate 85,815,503 of NC_081181.1, read as the reverse complement.
TGCTCTGACTTTCCCATTGCACGAGGGAATACGTAGGCACAAGATACAAACGTCTTGGCGAGCATAATAATAAAAAATATTTTCTTTTTCTTCATAATAATAAAAACCCTGAAAAACGTTTCTTTCATATTTTCTCGATTAATAAGCTAAAGAACACAAACATTACGCTAACACTCAAACACGAAACTAACTAAATGGGTCCCATCGAGTACGATGGAGGTGAGGGGTGCTAATACCTTCCCCTTGCTTAACCGACTCCCGAACCCTAATTTGGTTACGAATGACCATCTTATCCGTTTTCTTTTTTATCCGTGGGTTTTATCGATATTTTACCTTTCCTTCCTGGGAATAAATAAAGTTCGGTGGCGACTCTGTTGTACTTCGAGCGCGCGAAAACGCGTCGAGTCACATTTTTACCGCTACAGAAAGTGGCGACTCTGCTGGGGACATACAATCCTAAGAGGGTCAACCCTAGTTTAGTTTGTTTTATGCTTGAGTGTTTACCTTTGTTTGTTCTTATATTCTTTATGCTTATTCTTATGCTCTTTATGTTTACTCTTGTGTTATATTTCTTTACTCTTGCTTTACTGCTTTTTATTTATTTCTGTATATATTCAATTGTGGGTATGGGAATGATATTCGAGTGAAGCTCTCAACCCGAGCTTTGAAAAACAAGAGAAAAACATAAGTTAGGAGGTGGTTGTGTAGTGCTAGTCCCCAAGGTGAACACCTTGAATGGCTAATACGAAAACCCCACTTGGAGGAGACTTAGTCATGAGATTTGTCATAAGATGGTTCGCCCATCGCATGGCAGAAATCTGATTTCGTCGCTAACTCCAAGGACCTTTAGAACCCATTCCATATGTAGAGGTTAAGTTATATCCAAAAACTCTAGAGCTAACCTTGTGAGGGGATTTTTGGGTGAAGAACTTAGAACTGTCCTAACTTAAGGAGCCTTCCTCAATAGGTTGTTATTGTTATCACGCTTTGCATCCAACATTGCATGACATTGCATAGCATTTGCATCATGCAAGTACCTCATTCCAACTGTCTCTTTCAATTAGTTATCTGTCAACTGTCAAACTGGTTCCTCCACACGAGTACGAGACTAGAGCCAACGTTAGACGAAGAATGGCGGACCAAGAACAACACAATGTTGAAGTTAGAATGGAGATTGAGGATCTAAAGTCAGGAATGACCAAGCTCACCGAGATGTTGCAAGTTCTGATTGCTAGAGGGGAACCACCTCAAAGGACTGTCATTCAAGAGGTTGCCGACAATGTTGAAGACCCTATTCCTGTTCAAAGGCCAGCCACTACTTGGCCCGAGTTTGGTTTACCTCCGAACTATTCTCCGCCTCACGCCACTGCTGCTATGGTTGGTCAAACTTCACGACCAATGTTCCAAGCTCCAATCATGACTGAGTCTCCGCCAATTGTGCACGCCGTTGCCCAAACCACTTATGAAAATCCTCTCTTTGAGCACCAAGCTGGTGACATTGATGAAGTCAAAGAACAATATCAAACCCTGGAGAAAAGACTAAGAGCCATGGAAGGTGCTGATTACTTTGGGGTCGCTGCTGAGAACATGTGTTTGGTTTCCGATCTGGTCATTCCTGCCAAGTTCAAAACTCCTGAGTTTGAAAAATACAAAGGGTACACGTGTCCAAGAAGTCATTTGACCATGTACTACCGCAAGATGGCTGCTTATACCAAGAACGACAAATTGCTGATTCATTGTTTTCAAGATAGCCTGATTGGCGCTTCCTTGAAATGGTATATGGGACTTGAGAAGAGTCGTATTCACTGTTTCCAAGATCTGACAGATGCTTTCATGAAGCAATACAAGTACAATCTAGACCTGGCTCCTGATCGTCGTCAACTGCAAAACATGTCTAAAAAAGAAAGAGAGTCTTTCAAGGAGTATGCTCAACGTTGGAGAGAGCTAGCTTCTCAAGTGGAACCTCCTTTGGCTGAAAAAGAATTAACTGGAATGTTCATGGACACTCTCTCACCTTTCTATTGGGAGAAGATGATTGGAAGTATGTCCTCCAACTTTACTGACTTGGTGACCATCGGTCAAAGGCTAGAAGAAGGAATCAAGAATGGCAAAGTTGCCAATGTTGCTGAATCTTCTAATGGGGCAAGAAAGTCTTTTGGAAACTTCCATAAGAAAAAGGAAGGAGAAACAAATGCTGTGAGTGATGAAGGAAGAAGACCTCGTCAAAGGACTAATAACTATGATCAACCAATTGTAGTTACAGTTGCTCCTGTGACCAAGGCTCCACAAGTTCAAGCTCCTCAACCTCAAGTTGCTAATCAGAATCAGAACCGTACTGACACCCGCTTTGATCCTATTCCTATGTCGTACACTGAATTGTATCCTGCGTTGGTTCATAAAGGGTTGATAACGACTAGGGCTCCACCTCCGCTTCGAGATCCTCCTCCAAGAGGATTCCGATCTGACCTTCGTTGTGAATTTCATCAAGGTTGTATAGGACATGACTTGGAAGGTTGCTATGCACTGAAGACTAGAGTACAAGAGCTGATTAATGCAAAGATTCTTTCTTTCAAGGATATCAATCCCAATGTTGTCAAGAATCCGTTGCCCGAGCACAACAAAAGTGGCTGAAGACCGAGCAAGCTGTGTTATTTCCTAAAGCCAAGTGTTTCAGACAGGATAGCTCCTCCTCGTCATTGATTAGTCACTAGGCCTTGTTTCCTTCTGTTTGCAATTTCCTTATTTTATTTTGTGTACTGCATTGAACTTTGTTTGTTCCTGAATGTTAATTTTAATGAAATGAGCATTACATATTTGAATCAATCCATTTACATCCATTGTGTTTATCTTTATACTTTATCTTTCAAAAAAAACAAAAATATATACCTTGCTCACTTTCTTTATCAAACTTGTGTTTTATGCAAAGATTGGATGGAGGATGATGACAACGAAATACCCAAGTTGTTGAATTGTATGCTTTCAAATAAAACTTTGCTGATGATGTACAGGCATTTTTTTCCATCCCTAAACACTGGAGAAATAAGGAAGTTAATCCCTAGTCAACCCTCTTTGAGCCTTTGAAGTCGGAATTTCTTTTTTTAAAACGAAAAAAACCCGTAATTTTAACCTGGGGCAGGGTAGTTCTCAGTAAATTTGGTCATGCATTCAATTTCAAAAGAATCATTCAAGACACCTTTGAATAAGGGTTTCAATCAAAAGTGACCAAGATGGTTATCGTTGATCATTATCAAGGCAGTCACTATCTTTCCAAGATGAAAAAATTTCAATGAAAAAGCCTGCTAAGTCAAAACCTACGAAGGAGACTTAGGCAAAATTGGGGCATCCCGCTGACTGTGATCTCGAATGGAATAGTTCAGGCAAAAGTTAGGGATAATAGAAATCAAAAAAGAGAAGTCAATAAATTCCTTGAACAACAATAAGACGTTGTAACTATCAAAAGGAAGAAGTGATTGCCATCTCAAAGTTTCCCTTGGCCTTTAAACTGTCATCATGAATAGGTGCAATTCCAAAAACCTCTTGGAGCCTGAATGCATAATTTGAGTTAACTGAGCTTAGGATTGGAGATCATCACGAAGAATTGGGTGGGTACAAATATATTTTGAGCCTTATATCCTTTGTTTCTAAAACCGTGAACCAAACCACGTTACAACCTTTAAAAGACCTAATTGAAGCAAGGTTTATTTTGAAAGCATACTACAACAAGGTTGCGTTAACCTGACTCCTAAAGATCTTTGCAAATCGTTTGTTTTACCATACCTTTTGCTTTATCCATCATTTTGAATGTCTAGACCATTGTGTTTGGACCTTTGATTCATTTGCTTTACATAAATAATATCATTCCAATAAATGATTTTGATTTCAAAATATGCTTTGAGCATTGCCTTAAAATTACCATTTTTGAATGAACATTTTATTTGCAAGCAAGTACTCATCTTTCAAGGAAGTTCAAACAGTCGAGAAACTTGATTAATGATCCTATTAGGGGCACGTTACTTCAAGATCCTGTTATTCAAAAGTTAAGCTGGGGCAAGTGTTTCCAACATTTATTTCAAGAACTGAAGCAAGGATCATTTAGCAAGCAGTCGATCAGGGGTAGTTTTCTTCAGCGATCCCCAAGCAGTTTATCAGTCCTTCTCAAAAGGATCGCCAGTATGACAAAACCATGTTGGCAATGTTCTTGTGTTGAGGAATCAGAGTTCCAATCTTCCTTCACAAAAGAGTCTACCTCAGTTGCCATAATCGATTGCATTACATCATTCACACATCATGCGTAGAAAATTCAAAAAAATCATGAATCTAAACAAAATTCATACTCATTTACATCTTTACCTTGAGATCAAAGCCCAACTTACTTGGAATCTACCAAAACGTTGTTTGTCCTTTCATCCAAAGCTGGTCATTGGATTTATAATCTTTCATTGCCATCCAAAGCCTGTTATCGGATGTCATAATCTTCATTGCCATCCAAAGCCTGTTATCGGATGTCATGACCTTTCGTTGCCATCCAAAGCCTGTTATCGGATGTCATAATCTTTCTTTCATCTGAAGCCTGTTATCGGATGTCGTAATCTTTCTTCCATCCAAAGCCTGTTATCGGATGTCATAATTCTTCATTACCATCCAAAGCCTGTTATCGGATGTCGTAATCTTTCTTTCATCTGAAGCCTGTTATCGGATGTCATAATCTTTCTTTCATCCAAAGCCTGTTATCGGATGTCATAACCTTTCATTGCCATCCAAAGCCTGTTATCGGATGTCATAAATCTTCATTGCCATCCAAAGCCTGTTAAAGGATGTCATAAATCTTCATTGCCATCCAAAGCCTGTTATCGGATGTCATGTTTTTTTTCTTTCATCTGAAGCCTGTTATCGGATGTCATAATCTTTTGTTGCCATCCAAAGCCTGTTATTGGATGTCATAAATCTTCATTACCATCCGAAACCTGTTATCGGATGTCATAAACTTTCACCGCCATTCAAAGCCAGTCATCAAATGTCATGTTTTGTGTTGTCATCCAAAAGCAAGTAATTGAATGTTACAATCCCCGGTAAAGTGTTTTCACCGCAATCAATGTCACTCTCGAATTTATCTGATTATTGACGTCGTCTAATGCCACCCTTAGACGTTCATACTATCATTTACCGAGAGTTTTATCCCTCTTTTCTAAGTCTCTCCATCATTAGTTTGTCTCTTGTGGCGCTATATTCCCCCACCGAGTTCAACATCCATCTCATATCATATTGTATTCAAAATAACAAAAAAAGAGTCCATGCATTGCATTCCATTTCCATATGAAGGACAAAAATTGTGTACTTTGTATTTAAGTCTCTTCACATCTTCGATAGAAGAAACTTAAATAAGGGCATATGTCGCACCCCAATTTTTGACCCACATATTTCATTCATTTGATATTATCGCATTCGTATTTCATTTGCATTATATCATCGCATCGTTGCATATTTTAGAAAAAAATTGACTTTTTACTAAAGTCAACAAAAAAATAGTTTTAGATAGTTAAATTAATTTTTAGTTTTAATTTTATTTTTAGTTTTAGTTTAGGTTTAATTTAGATAATTTTTTATTTCATTTTTTATTTTTTATTATTATTAACTTTTTTTGTTATTATTATTATTATTATTATTATTATTCCATTTGCAAGTCAAACAAACAAAAAAAAAAGAAGACAAAAAAGACAGCATCTTTGCTGCTCCAGAAGTACAAGCAAAACAGTCCAACATTGCTAGCATCCTGCGCCATTTTCTGCTCCCATTTCACTCCAAAATTGTCATCAAAATGTTCATACAAACTGCAGCATCAAAAAGAACAAAACCAGTTACCAAAACAGTTCAAATTTCATCCCAAATTTCCCCCCAATTCTACATCTAAAACCCTAATCTCAGCCTATATAAACAGAGATTCATCACAACAGCAGGAAAAAAAAGAAGGGTATCAAAACTCTGTCAAAATTTGTTATAGAAATTGACCTCCACACACTGAACAAACCTTCATTCAAAAGACCTACAACATATCAGAACCTCTTTGATCCATAAACCCCATTATCATAACATCACTACTGATCACACTGAACCAACATTCATCATCTCACCAAAAACTTACATTAACTGAACCTGCATATCCACGCTTAAACATATCCATGCCATCACCTTCGGTCATCATATTTTCATAGCCAAACCAACCTTTCAGAACAACAAACGTCATAAACATGTTCGCAACAAACTCTCACACCTAAGGCAGCAGCTTCGAAGCAACGACACGACGGCAACACACAACGATTTGAATATAAAAAACGTTCCCAGAAATTGCAAAGGGGAAGAGACCGAGATTAAAGAAGAGGAAACGAACTCGTGGAATCGCTACATCCGGGAACGTCCGGATCGGTACCTATTTCTTTACTCTTTTACGAATCGTCGTGTTTTCATGAGATTGTTATCATTCGCGCTTGTATGATGCTATTTGTGACTTTGTTGTCGTATCTTTGTGCTTGAATATTTGGTATGGTTGCATTGTTCTTGTTTGTTAAACTGAATCCGAGAGAAACTGTAACAGTGAGGGATGAGATTGAAGGAGAGATTGACCGAGAGAGAGCATAAGCGCGAGAGAGGTGAGAGATCGATGGTGATGATGATTCTTTTGTTGTCCTTTTTCTTTCTGAAACACAGAAACGATTGAGAGATGAGAGACTATAGCGTTGAGACACAGGAATTTTTTCGTGAGAAGTGTTTGGAGAGGGAGGCTATTCCAACTTGATTTTAGGGTTTCCAATTGTTTAAGTGATATGGGCTCAGGTGATTTTAGGCCCATCAATTTTTTATTACCACCCCCTTTTATTTATCTCTTTTAGCCCATTAGTAATTTTGTTTTGTTTCTATTATTTTTGTTTAATATTCATGTTATTGTTTTTATGTTAATTGAAAAAATACAAAAATATTTAATCATAGTTTCATTTTTTATATTATATTTGAATTAGACTTTTATTTTCTCTTATTTTATTAAAAATAAAAAAATATTAGATTAATCTCACAATTCAAAAATCAATAAATCTTGGTCCAATGCCAAGTCGTTTCAAATAATTCTTGATCCAACGTCGAGCTTTTTCTTTTTGAAAACTCTTTTTTTCTTACATACCGAAAGATTGTGTGACAAGGGGTGTACACCTCTTGAATACCTCGATTCTTTTGGATTAACACTTGTTTTAAACCTTTCATTAATTAAATCAAGAGAACAAGTGACAAGGGGTGAACACCTCTTGAATACCTTGATCTTTTGAATCAAAACACTTTAATCAAATCAAAGTGATTAAGTGACAAGGGGTGGACACCTCTTGAATACCTTGATCTTTTGAACCTTTCTTTAATCAAACCAAGAGGTTAAGTGACAAGGGGTGGACACCTCTTGAATACCTTGATCTTTTGAATTAAAATACATTAATTTTCAAGGACAACAAGTGACAATGGGGCTCGCTCCTGTTCAATACCTTGGGTAAAGACGCGCTAGGTGAACACCTATGCTCAATCCTTTGCTAAATGTCCCTTTTAAAACACAACTTCAATTTCATTCAAACCTTTTTGCCTTATGGCTTTTAAAACGCTTCTCATAAACGAGACACTTATTCAATTCCAAATGCGAACATACTTCCACATGTGAAGATCGAATATCTTCCACTTGAATGCGATAATGGCTAAAATCTTGTCTCACTCCTGATTTAGTTATCCATTCTTGTAGTGATCTCATATCCATGTGCGCGTAGTATTTCCATTTGAAAGCGATCGAGTACCTCTCGCTAAAATCAACCAACAAAACTTTTCGTGGTTCTCGCCCGAACTACGATTGCTCTGACTTTCCCATTGCACGAGGGAATACGTAGGCACAAGATACAAACGTCTTGGCGAGCATAATAATAAAAAATATTTTCTTTTTCTTCATAATAATAAAAACCCTGAAAAACTTTTCTTTCATATTTTCTCGATTAATAAGCTAAAGAACACAAACATTACGCTAACACTCAAACACGAAACTAACTAAATGGGTCCCATCGAGTACGATGGAGGTGAGGGGTGCTAATACCTTCCCCTTGCTTAACCGAATCCCGAACCCTAATTTGGTTACGAATGACCATCTTATCCGTTTTCTTTTTTATCCGTGGGTTTTATCGATATTTTCCCTTTCCTTCCTGGGAATAAATAAAGTTTGGTGGCGACTCTGTTGTACTTCGAGCGCGCGAAAACGCGTCGAGTCACATTTTTACCGCTACAAACATCAATACTCTTTTTCTACTATTAAGAAAGCAAGACAGATCTATAGCATTCAGTATGATTGTCATCTACCATTAACAATGGATTGAGGGTGATCAGTTCCCCAATTTGTCAATTAGTATTCGACAACCATAGTGGAGTATAAACCGACATTACTTCATAATAGCGTCATCTCCGAATTTTCACTCAAATCCATTAACACGTCATAATCCAATGATTCACCTTGGGTTTCTCACAACTCCCACAACCTCCTACTCGCGTCAAATTGGTGATAAAAATTATCTACAATTTTTCTTTTATATCCGCTGCCACCTCGGTATCTCAAATGCGACTTCAATTGCCCCAAAGTCTAAGTCTCTTGCACTACTGCTTCACTCTTCCTCAAAAGTCATCGGCGCTCAAATCATCCTTAATATCGAACATCTTACGATCTTGTCTTAATCATCAACAACAAGCTCTGCTCAAACTCGCTTCGGAAACTGGCGGTAATAACCGTCCTCATAACAAAATTCGTCTCGTCATTGTTCTGACGCTTCCATCGGAGTTCAAACCGGACACCCGAAACTCAAGCTACGCGCATCTTCGAGCTCCAACATAAAGTCTATCGCAAAATCATTACTCATTCACTTTTCAAACATCGGTATCTCACACAAAGGTTACTCGCACCGATAACTTCACAATCCTCAGCCGTGCTGAACATCGTAACTCTCTAACTTCTGCTTCCCAAAATCATTCTTAACTTCACGTCGCCTTCGAATCCAGATAATATCCAAAACTCTCAACAGCTCTTGCACCGCCGCTTGTCGACAGCATACCAGACTTTTTCTTACAACAGAAACCTCTTCGAGAAGCAAGGTTTCTCCCATACTTATCGTCAAATTACTTCCTGCAACAAAACAAATAAGCACCAACAGTGTTCCACACACGTGTCGCGTACTACAAGATAAAACACTGAGAGCATTCAACTGTCGTACAAACTCAACAGACTTGACAACTTGGCCGGATGTGTAACACCCCGTTAATTCTAGTGTATTAATTTAATTATTTTATTAATTAAATTATTAGAATTAATAATCTGTGGGAATTATTTGGAAAAATAATAAAAATATGGTGTTGGGCTGAGTGTGATAGTTAGTTGAAGGGGGGGTGTTAACTAAGCAAGCCCATTAAGAATGTTTTATTTTATTTTTCATAAAATAAAGGAAATTGGGAAAAAGAGAAGCAGAAGCAGTAGAAGCAGATTTTGGGACTGAAGAACACGTGAAAGTGAGAAGAGCCAAAGGGGGAGAAGAACTTCGAAGATCCGACTCTAAGGTAAGGGGGGATTCTTCGGGTTAGTAATCCTTATGCGATTGTAGGTAGTAGGATTGATTAGGATTATTGTTTAGTTCATTCGTACGTGTCGGGTTGGGAATTTGTTAGGTTTTGATAATCTTGTATGAATTGAAATGATTCTGTTGATACTTGTGATATATGATGTTAATACATGTCAATAACCTATTTGAAATGTGTAATTGTGTGAAAAACAATGATAATTGTGTGCTATGTTCGTATGTACCTGAAATTGGGGTTATGGGATAGGGTAAAAGCTGTCAAAATAGTGATTTTTGCTGTGCAGGTACGTAGGAACCGGTTCCCATGTGGGACGAACCGGTTCCCCCTTGTAAAAACAGAGAAATATGGGTTCTGGGTAGCTGGGAACCGGTTCCCATGTAGGGACAACCCGGTTCCCCATAGTAAAAACCAGAGACGAGACTTTTGAGACTGCCAGGAACCGGTTCCCACGTAGGGACAACCCCGTTCCTGCAGCATTTTTCTAAAAATGTTTTATCTTTGAAAACTCATAACTTTTGATCCGAGTATCCGATTTATGTGCCGTTTTGAGCATTGTGAAGCTGAATTAAAGGCCTATATGATGAATAGGTGGTATGGATGTGAAGTCCAAGTTGTTTATTTGTGATTATATTATTTCTTGGTTGATGACTTTCATGTATGCGTGTGATATGTTTGTATGAATGCTAAGAATGTATATACATGCTTATTGGTGATGATTTGGTGATGATAATGAGACGATGTGTTACATCGGATTGGTGATGTTGTAAGCATGTTATATGTTGCATTCATTGGCATACATTTTTGGTGATGGATCCCGGTGATGAAAGTGGATCAAAATGGTGGGCATAATTCCCATTGTGTGGAATTTGTGCTGGTTAAAACTGTATCTTGGTGATGAAAAAGATCGGTTGGATGGGTTTATCCCATGGATGGTACCACATGCATTAGTGTCAGTTCATTCATTGCATTATATTATGATATGACTGAACGATTGTGCGGAGTGATAGAATATGCTTATGTACTGATGTTGGTTGTTATAACAAATTCCGATTCTATGTATGATGAGTGGATGATAATTGCTATGATATTCTATTGCTTATGATTATATAATGGTTATTAATTCGAATGAAACTCACCCTTACTTTGATGATTTCAGATTAAGGATGTAGCGGCGTGTGATTGGGTGAAGATAGCTTATAAGCTAGCCCGTAGTTCGTGTCGAGTCATGCTCTGATTGTAACACTGGGATCGATTAGTCTTAGCGTTACTTGAGATACTATGTTGTTATTTTGTTTATGGATTATGTATTGATGAGCTGTTTGGATATGCTCCTAACATTGTTTGAAATAAGTTTCCGCTGTGATGAACACATGTTGAAGTTTGGTTAATTTTAATAAAAGCATGACAATCGACTTTGATGTTTTATTTATTTAATAATTGTAACATCCTTGATGTGTTATTACTCTGATTATATTATTTTACCGTGGGGTTTTAGAAGGGTGTTACAATAGTGGTATCAGAGCATAGTCGGTCGTTAGAGTCAGAGTCTTAGTGTCAGTGTTCCCTTGTATGCGACTAGTGTAAGGTAAACACTGTCGATACTTTTGTTCTGATGAGATTGTTTTGTGATTTAGCAGAACAATGGCTGGAAGAGGTGGAAGGAACGATGATGCTATCGCAGAGGCTCTAGGCATGATTGCTGGTGTATTGGGAGGGAATGCTAATGGAGCTGCGATTGGTGCTGACAGGCAGTTGAACAGCTTTCAGAGGAACAATCCTCCACTGTTCAAAGGCACTCATGACCCTGATGGTGCTCAGAAATGGTTGAAAGAGATCGAGAGGATCTTCCGAGTGATCGATTGTGCAGAAAATCTGAAGGTGAGGTACGGTACTCACATGCTATCAGAAGAAGCTGATGACTGGTGGGTTACTACTAAGACTGAATTGGATTCAGATGGGATTGCGATTACTTGGGCCATATTCAAGAGAGAATTTCTGAGGAAGTACTATCCTGAAGATGTTCGGGGAAAGAAGGAGATTGAGTTCTTGGAACTGAAACAGGGTAGTATGACAGTGCCTGAATATGCTTCCAAATTTGTGGAATTGGCTAAGCACTACACACCCTACACCAACGATGCAGCTGGAGAATTCTCTAAGTGTATCAAGTTTGAGAATGGTCTTCGTGATGAGATCAAACAGGGCATCAGGTATCAAAGGATTCGCCGATTTTCTGATTTGGTGGACTGTAGCAGAATATTTGAAGAAGACAGTCTTAAGCTGAGATCATCTCACTCTCGAGAGTTAGTTGATAAAAAGGGTAAGAAGCCTATGGACAGAGGTACACCATATGGTAGGGGAAACCCAAGAGCTGGTAATTGGAAAAGGCCTAGTGGGGGAGATTCTGGTGCTCCCTTTAGGTGCTTCAACTGTGGTGAACCAGGACATAAGAGGAATGAGTGCAAGAAAGAAGAGAAGAAGTGCTTTAAGTGTGGCAGAGTAGGCCATGTTGCTCCTGACTGTAAGATGAGAACTGTGACTTGTTATAACTGTGGAGAAGAAGGCCATATCAGTACACAGTGCACCAAGCCGAAGAAGAACCAGTCTGGGGGAAAAGTCTTTGCTTTGTCTGGATCAGAAACTACTCCGGAGGATAGACTGATTAAAGGTACGTGTTTCATACATAACACACCTTTAATCGCGATTATTGATACTGGTGCGACTCACTCGTTTATTTCATTGGATTGTGCTAAGAGGCTGAATTTAGAGATATCAAAGATTGATGGAAGTATGGTTATTGACACTCCTGCGTCGGGTTCAGTGACCACTTCATCTGCATGTTTGAACTGTCCTATTGATATATTTGGTAGGAAGTTTGGAATGGACTTAGTGTGCCTTCCACTTGAACAACTTGACATTATTCTGGGGATGAACTGGTTGCAATTTAACCGAGTTCATATAAATTGTTTTACGAAGACGGTCATCTTTCCTGAAGAGATGAGTATCGAAGAGTTGGCAATGACTGCAAGACAAGTGGGTGAAGCAATTCAAGAAGGGGCAGCCGTGTTTATGCTTTTTGCGTCGATGGAAGTGAAAGGAAGAGTAGCAAGTAAGGAATTACCAGTGGTCCGAGAATTTCCAGAAGTTTTTCCAGAAGATGTCAGAGAACTACCACCTGAAAGGGAAGTAGAGTTTGCTATTAAGTTAGTTCCTGGAACCAGTCCTATATCGATGGCACCTTATAGAATGTCGGCATCTGAATTGACCGAGTTGAAGAGTCAATTAGAAGAATTGTTGGAGAAGGAGTTCATCCGTCCAAGTGTGTCACCGTGGGGTGCACCGGTGTTATTGGTAAAGAAGAAGGAAGGATCTATGAGGTTGTGTGTAGACTACAGACAACTGAATAAAGTTACTATCAAGAATCGGTATCCATTGCCGAGGATTGATGATCTGATGGATCAGTTAGTCGGGGCTAGTATATTCAGCAAAATTGATTTGAGGTCTGGGTATCATCAGATTCGTGTGAAGGCGGACGATATTCAGAAGACTGCGTTCAGAACGAGGTATGGTCATTATGAGTACACTGTGATGCCGTTCGGGGTTACTAACGCACCTGGTGTTTTCATGGAATACATGAATAGGATTTTTCACCCTTATCTTGATAAGTTCGTTGTGGTGTTCATTGACGACATTCTGATATATTCCAAAAATGAAGACGAGCATGCAGAGCATCTCAGAATTGTGCTGGGAGTGTTGAAAGAGAAGAAGCTTTATGCCAAACTGTCGAAATGTGATTTCTGGTTAAGTGAAGTGAGTTTTCTGGGTCATGTAATTTCTAAGAGCGGTATTGCCGTAGATCCAGCAAAGGTAGAAGCTGTGTCTCAGTGGGAAGCTCCGAAGTCCGTGACTGAAATTCGTAGCTTTCTGGGTCTTGCAGGTTACTATCGGAAGTTTATAGAAGGATTTTCAAAGTTAGCTCTACCGTTGACGAAGTTGACTAGAAAGGGTCAAGCATTCGTTTGGGACTCGGAATGTGAAGAAGGATTCCAAGAATTAAAGAAGAGGCTGACTAGTGCTCCTATTTTAATTTTGCCGAATCCGGCAGAATCTTTTGTTGTGTATTGTGATGCTTCATTGATGGGACTTGGAGGTGTGCTAATGCAGAACCAACAAGTAGTCGCTTATGCGTCGAGACAACTTAAAGTGCATGAGAAGAATTACCCGACTCATGACTTAGAGTTAGCAGCAGTGGTGTTTGTGTTGAAATTATGGAGACATTATCTTTATGGTTCACGGTTCGAGGTGTTTAGTGATCATAAGAGTCTGAAGTACCTATTTGATCAGAAAGAGCTTAATATGAGACAGAGGAGGTGGTTAGAGTTCCTTAAAGATTATGACTTCGAGCTGAATTACCATCCGGGTAAGGCGAATGTTGTTGCTGATGCTTTGAGTAGGAAGTCCTTGCACATGTCAATGTTGATGGTACGAGAACTAGATTTGATTGAACAATTCCGGGATTTAAGTTTAGTATGTGAAGATACTTCGAATAGTATCAAGTTAGGTATGTTAAAGCTGACAAGTGGATTTCTTGATGAGATCAGAGGAAAGCAGAAAGATGATGTGGGACTAGTTGACAGATTGACCTTAATTAACCAAGGAAAAGGAGGTGAGTTCAGAATTGATGAGAATGGCATAATGAGATTTGGCGACCGTGTTTGTGTTCCTGATGTTACTGAACTGAAGAAGAGTATCTTGGAAGAAGGACATCGTAGTGGATTGAGTATTCACCCTGGTGCTACTAAGATGTACCATGATTTGAAGAAGTTATTCTGGTGGCCGGGAATGAAAAAGGACATAGCTGAATTTGTCTATTCTTGTTTGACTTGTCAGAAGTCAAAGATCGAACATCAGAAGCCGTATGGAACTATGCAGCCTTTATTTATTCCTGAATGGAAGTGGGATAGCATATCCATGGACTTTGTATCTGGATTGCCAAGAACAGCTAAGAACTATGAAGCCATTTGGGTTATTGTGGATAGACTGACGAAGTCTGCTCACTTCATACCGATGAGGATGGACTATTCGATGGAAAGGTTGGCACAGTTGTACATTGAGAAAATAGTAAGTTTGCATGGTATTCCTTCGAGCATAGTATCAGATAGAGATCCAAGATTTACATCCAGATTTTGGGAAGGGTTACAGAAGGCCTTGGGTACTAAATTGAGGTTAAGTTCTGCTTACCATCCGCAGACTGATGGACAGACTGAAAGGACGATTCAATCATTGGAAGATCTATTGCGTGCTTGTGTATTGGAAAAAGGTGGTACATGGGATAGTTATTTGCCGTTGATTGAATTTACTTACAACAACAGTTACCATTCGAGTATTGGTATGGCTCCATTTGAAGCTTTGTATGGTAGAAGGTGTAGGACACCACTGTGTTGGTATGAATCTGGTGAAAGTGCAGTGATTGGACCAGAGATTGTTCAAGAGACGACAGAAAAGATTAAGATGATTCAAGAGAAGATGAAGGCTTCTCAAAGTCGTCAGAAGAGCTATCATGATAAAAGGCGGAGAACACTTGAATTTCAAGAAGGAGATCATGTGTTTCTGAGAGTAACTCCTACGACGGGTGTTGGTCGAGCACTGAAGTCAAGGAAGTTGACGCCGCGTTTCATTGGTCCGTTTCAGATTACAGAAAGAGTAGGAGAGGTTGCTTATCGTATTGCTTTACCGACCACACTTGCAAACCTACATGACGTATTCCATATATCACAATTGAGGAAATATATTGCGGATCCGTCTCATGTAATCCAGGCAGATGATGTGCAAGTGAGAGATAATATGACAGTTGAGGCGTTGCCTATGAGGATTGAAGATCGGAAGATAAAGCAACTACGTGGTAAAGAAATAGCTTTAGTCCGAGTAGCTTGGGGAGGAGCTGCAGGTGGAAATGTTACGTGGGAGCTAGAAAGTCAGATGAAAGACTCTTATCCCGAACTCTTCGTTTGAGGTATGTTTTCGAGGACGAAAACTCTTTTAGTGGGGGAGAGTTGTAACACCCCGTTAATTCTAGTGTATTAATTTAATTATTTTATTAATTAAATTATTAGAATTAATAATCTGTGGGAATTATTTGGAAAAATAATAAAAATATGGTGTTGGGCTGAGTGTGATAGTTAGTTGAAGGGGGGGGTGTTAACTAAGCAAGCCCATTAAGAATGTTTTATTTTATTTTTCATAAAATAAAGGAAATTGGGAAAAAGAGAAGCAGAAGCAGTAGAAGCAGATTTTGGGACTGAAGAACACGTGAAAGTGAGAAGAGCCAAAGGGGGAGAAGAACTTCGAAGATCCGACTCTAAGGTAAGGGGGGATTCTTCGGGTTAGTAATCCTTATGCGATTGTAGGTAGTAGGATTGATTAGGATTATTGTTTAGTTCATTCGTACGTGTCGGGTTGGGAATTTGTTAGGTTTTGATAATCTTGTATGAATTGAAATGATTCT
Source organism: Vicia villosa (assembly GCF_029867415.1). Taxonomy (NCBI): domain Eukaryota; kingdom Viridiplantae; phylum Streptophyta; class Magnoliopsida; order Fabales; family Fabaceae; genus Vicia; species Vicia villosa. Next base: position 85,799,371 of record NC_081181.1, on the reverse strand, counting down.
GTTGATACTTGTGATATATGATGTTAATACATGTCAATAACCTATTTGAAATGTGTAATTGTGTGAAAAACAATGATAATTGTGTGCTATGTTCGTATGTACCTGAAATTGGGGTTATGGGATAGGGTAAAAGCTGTCAAAATAGTGATTTTTGCTGTGCAGGTACGTAGGAACCGGTTCCCATGTGGGACGAACCGGTTCCCCCTTGTAAAAACAGAGAAATATGGGTTCTGGGTAGCTGGGAACCGGTTCCCATGTAGGGACAACCCGGTTCCCCATAGTAAAAACCAGAGACGAGACTTTTGAGACTGCCAGGAACCGGTTCCCACGTAGGGACAACCCCGTTCCTGCAGCATTTTTCTAAAAATGTTTTATCTTTGAAAACTCATAACTTTTGATCCGAGTATCCGATTTATGTGCCGTTTTGAGCATTGTGAAGCTGAATTAAAGGCCTATATGATGAATAGGTGGTATGGATGTGAAGTCCAAGTTGTTTATTTGTGATTATATTATTTCTTGGTTGATGACTTTCATGTATGCGTGTGATATGTTTGTATGAATGCTAAGAATGTATATACATGCTTATTGGTGATGATTTGGTGATGATAATGAGACGATGTGTTACATCGGATTGGTGATGTTGTAAGCATGTTATATGTTGCATTCATTGGCATACATTTTTGGTGATGGATCCCGGTGATGAAAGTGGATCAAAATGGTGGGCATAATTCCCATTGTGTGGAATTTGTGCTGGTTAAAACTGTATCTTGGTGATGAAAAAGATCGGTTGGATGGGTTTATCCCATGGATGGTACCACATGCATTAGTGTCAGTTCATTCATTGCATTATATTATGATATGACTGAACGATTGTGCGGAGTGATAGAATATGCTTATGTACTGATGTTGGTTGTTATAACAAATTCCGATTCTATGTATGATGAGTGGATGATAATTGCTATGATATTCTATTGCTTATGATTATATAATGGTTATTAATTCGAATGAAACTCACCCTTACTTTGATGATTTCAGATTAAGGATGTAGCGGCGTGTGATTGGGTGAAGATAGCTTATAAGCTAGCCCGTAGTTCGTGTCGAGTCATGCTCTGATTGTAACACTGGGATCGATTAGTCTTAGCGTTACTTGAGATACTATGTTGTTATTTTGTTTATGGATTATGTATTGATGAGCTGTTTGGATATGCTCCTAACATTGTTTGAAATAAGTTTCCGCTGTGATGAACACATGTTGAAGTTTGGTTAATTTTAATAAAAGCATGACAATCGACTTTGATGTTTTATTTATTTAATAATTGTAACATCCTTGATGTGTTATTACTCTGATTATATTATTTTACCGTGGGGTTTTAGAAGGGTGTTACAGGATGGACCGACCTGCTCTGATACCACTAATGTAACACCCCATTTCTACCCGGTAGTTATATGCAAGAATCAGAGTTTCAAAATTTCTCAACAAACGGATGAGGCGTCACATATTCATTTCAAAACAAATCATTTCATCGATTTTAGCAGATACAACGCACTTTATTTAACCAACTAAACAAATACGCAGCATATAATACTTTTCTAAACGGAATAACTTCATTTATTAAAACATGGCAGAATCATAGTTCTCAATCCTTGAATCAATAACATCCTATTCAGCTAAGATAAAACAATAAACAACAACAATCATAAACATCATAAATCATCCCCCCGAGTGCTACGTATCAGAGCGATAACCGACTCCATTAACAGCAATTAAATATTCACACTCGAACATCTTCACGTTACCAATATAAAGGCAACGGCGAACAAGGGAAAATGGTGAGATATCAAATCATATAAGTGAGCGTATGATAAATTGTATATTAGGATTCAGACATATATAGTTATCACATCACCAGTATTAATATTGCCATACACTTCATACTTCACTAACTCACAAATCTCACATACTTCTCATCGCATCATAAGTCACACTACTTCACATTCGCATCAATTATATATAAACATTTCAGTCATTCACTTGCAAGTCAAATCATGATACGTCACGAGTATAAATCACCATTTTAGTCTCAAAACATCACAGCTTATAAGTCACTCATCTAGTCGCAAAACATCACATATACATTTAATTACAAAACATCACATATACGGCTAATCACAAAACATCACATATAAGTCACACCAGGCATATTTCGTTAATTGCATTCACAAACATCGATATCATCATACTATTCACAAAATCATCAATTCACATCTTCACATACTTCCATCATTTAACAAGTCACAATATACAATCACGATATAGTCACAAAACGTCACAACTATGAATCACATAAGACACATGGGACATGACTCATGTATATGCATGTGGTACCAATCGGAGCTTCAGCCCCCGTCACCAATTGCCATTTGGCCCGTCATGTTTGCCATAGTTTTCAGGCCGTCATGTTTGCCATATTTTTCAGGCCGTCACAGAGTATGCATATGGAATGTGACTCGACAAACAATACAACACAACATACTCATCACAATCACATATCGTCACGAGGCATAAGCCTATATCACAATCACATTACCATTTATTCGAGGTAATTCACGTCACCATAATATTTCATCTTCACTTAGTCACAAAATTATCATCACAAATATATACAACATCACGTATTACCAATCATCACAAACATCGTCATGTTTCGACACATCATCGCAAATCATATAACTTCACATATTAACAAAATCATCACAGCAAATCGACACATTAAGCCAAGTCAAATTAGTCTTATAATTATCTATAAATTAGTCTTCTAATTAACTCACTAATCCACCATCACTAACCAAAATTATTCACCTAATAATCTATAATTAATCGCATACATCCCGCGTCATTACCGGTTATATAATTTCCGGTTAAATTCTTAATATTCACGAATTTACGAATTTTTGGGTTATAGTCACAAGTCACAAAAACATAGCTCAACCGGTTAGTTCGGATACATTCTATTCTTTACCGGTTATTCAATTCGTTCGGTTAAATTCTAAAGAAACCGTTATTTACCGACAAACCGAATAATTAATTTAAGTCTAAGTGTTTTTCAATTAAATAGCCTAGTTGAGACTAATTCATCCATTAATTTAATCGACCGATTAATATTACAATTTTGACAAAACAACACCACCACGTTAATGTACTAATTAAACTTAGCTACCACGTAAATTTTCATCAAATTCCGAACAATTAAATATACCGCTTAATTCGGCTATTTCGATCAAACGGGACTGTCAGGATTATATTGATTCTATAATTCCTATTGTCTCATAAATATGTTATCTACTGTTACTAACCAATGTTGTCAATTATCTACAAGTTTCTATTTCCTATTAAACTACTCCTAAGTTATGTGATGCTTTACTAAGACTACATATATATTAATATACTACAACAAAATAAATGAAGACTTCATTCATATTAATATACTACAACTAAATAAATGAGCACAGATGCTATGCTGAAGGCGGCCGTTCCACCTAAGGGGATCCGCGTCTCACAAGAGGGATCATATGAATTTGTATCCAGTGCTGGCCGTCACGGTCTAGAAACGCCGGACGACGGCTTCCCACCTTTTATATTTAATTCTTTTCTTTTTATTTCTAGATTTTCTCGTCACAGTTTTCAACATTAAGTTCTTTTTACTAACAGAATTTAGCAACATATATTCAAACAAATTTTATAGTAAAATTCCCTCAAACAATCAATTAACAATAGCAACAACCTAAATCCCTAAATCCCCACATACAAAGTTTCATAAGCCCTATTATAGGAAGAGAACCCCACCCTTACCTTATCAATGGAAGCAACTTAATGAGTCTCTAATTGCATCTTCAATTGACACCATGGATGAAAAATCTTCAAGCTCATTCTTCTTCTCCATAGTCTTGCCTCTTTCTCCTCTATTCTTGTTCTCTTCATTATGACCACTCTCCTCTTTCCAATTCTCTAAAAACCTAATATAAAATCCAACTTGGGCTTAGCATATAACAACTCTTGTTTATTATACTCCACAAACCAATTTAGGCCCAATAAGATAAATAACTCCAATTAAATCAAAATACCACTTTTACTAATATTCCAACAATATAATAATTTCCGACCTATAAATAATATTATTCTTAATATTATTTTCCGACTTTAATTTAATAATTCCAAATACGCTCTTAAATAACACCAACAATCCAAATTCGACCAATATATCATATTTCCGGTCTAATCTTAATTACTCAGAAAATTCCCAAAACTTCAAATATTACTCCAATAATATTTCTAATATTGAAAATATCAAAACTCTTGATTAAATATCAATCCGCTATCCCGAACTAATATCGACTAAATCGTCTCAAAATACGGAAAACTTCACTAAACACTCTGAACGTCTAGATTAAGCGAATAATCAAATTTCCGGGCGTTACAACTCTCCCCCACTTAGAATATTTTCGTCCTCGAAAATTCGCTCAACACCATCCCAAACACAAACCTCGTATCCAATTCTCAAATCTCCGAATCATGCTTGGTAACACTTCAATCACTATTTCCTCGTCACAACAACGATTCCCACGAAAACAACACATTTTTTTGCCATTTCGACACCTTTGATATCAAAATACGAACGCCGATTCATTCTCGCACATATATATACCAATTATACGCCGTTCATTAGGAAAAGGTACCAATAACTTTATTCGTCATTACTACCAACAATTTGAGGTAACATAACATCACAATTTTCTTGTAACTTCGCACAAACAACGAAACAATTCTGATAATCACTCGGTCACAAAAATCCAATGACGGTCCATAACGGCACATTCACATTACTAATCTTACAAGATTCGCAATAAGCTACTATCCAATGCAGTATCCTGGATCATCGCACTTATTCCAACAGTCTATCAATCCAAACATCAAGATAACTCCACTTCACAGTCTTCTGACATATCGTTCTTCACTTCTTACAAGTCGTATAACAACAGTGCAACGCAATACTTCTGCTGCGCAACTCTGATAATTCTTCTTTAAGTCACTGCCTTGTTAAAACTCCGTCAACTGTATGGTTCACAAATGTTCAATCCAACGTAGACTTTCCTTAATACTCATTTTCACATCGTTGTTTCACTTTTACTTCCAAATCTTTCCCCTGCGACATTCACTTGCAAAAAACTCACTACTCCGAATTGTTCATTTCGTCAAACTCTTACTCAATAACTCCTCTTATCAAGTTACATAAACTAGTGAGCGACTGTCATACCCCAAAATTTGCCCTCCCATATTCCATTCACAATAATGCAAAGCTCAAGGTTCAGTCCCAAAGATCACTCACTCCAAAGTCCAAGATGATCCATAGTCAACTGGTTTGACCTAAAAAGTCAACCATCACCAAAGCATAGTCAAAGCTTCCCAATTTTGGTCAACATCTAGTATGTGAAGTACAACCATCATTTGATCAAAGATTGATCATGATTCCATTAATAGAAACTCAGAGATGAACAAATACACAAAGGTTCAAATTAGGGTTTCTTAGGAGAAAGTCAACCCAACTTTGACTGGGCATAACTTTCACATGGAACATCAAAAATTCCCCACTCAAAGCCTATGTTGAAGGAAATTGGATTATCTACAAATTTGTCTCTCACAAGCTAGGGCTAGAAATAATTCATTTGAGAGATACAGTGCAAAAGATTACAGGTCCTTTTCAGGCATCCTCCAAAAGCAGTTTTTTGTCAAAGAGGATATGATCAAGATAAAAGCCCCAAATGAAAAATATGTTCCAAAGTGGCTTGTAGAGGACCTCTTGAGGTTTCCAAAAAGTATTAGAACTCCCTCATAGCTTAAAAATTGAGTGAGATGTGATCGATCAAAGTCGGGTGATTTTTGAGGACCAAATGTGAAAAAAGAAGTTTCAAATTGAGAAATTTTACAAATGGGCCCATGTTTTACAACTCAAACTCGATCCACAAGTTACCCAAACCCCATGCCACAAATTTTACTTTCTATTTAATTAATATATAATTTTATTTCATTTTTTAATGATTTAAAAATAAGTTAATTAAAAGAAAATCAAATATTTTGTTGGAAAATATATTTTGGTGATTTCCAATTAATATTAATGACAAAATATATGGCAATTTTCGTGACAATTGGATTGAGAAACAATAAGTGAGGTTTTGGCCAAAATAGAAAGATTATATTCAAAGAAAAAGTCAATTTCCACAAACTTGGAAAGATTGGATTCAAGGACCTTGGGCATTGTTTTTTAACCTAATTATGTTCTTCTATAAGTACTAAACACAAGCCAATGGAATGGGGGACGAAATTCTGGGCAGAGAAGCATAGAGAAGAACTCAAAAATTCATCAAGAAGGAAGGATTCGGTTTTGGAGAATTAAGCGGTTTCAAGAAGATCTAAGGATTGATACACGGTCCTTGAGGGACTCTGAAGGTGTTTGGATCATCACGCTTCATCAATACCCCCAGAATACTCTCCCATAAGCCAAAGTAAGTCGTTCCATATTCTTGGTCGATTAGCATTATATACACACATTCATGTTGTTTTGATTGTATGTTTGGCTTTTCCTAATTGCTATGGTTGATTCTGGGCTGTTTGATTGAGTTTTTGCGCGCTATAGGGTGATCGGCCATTGGAGGCCGATCCAAGCTTTTAGGGTTCAGTTTAGGGGTTTCTCATAGGGCTAAAATTAGCTTAAAATAAGTGCATGGTTGGACTCGTGAGGGTTAAACGAGAGGTGTAGGCCGGTCGCGAAATGTTTATTCTGGTGTAAGTGCTATTCGCTATTTTCCGTAAATAAGCTTGCTACGAATGGAGTCGTAGCAAATTTGTAGCTAAGTTTACAGAGATTTGCAGGAAGTGTTGGGGACGATGATGATGTGCCAAAGCGTCGTTGGTCCATTTAAATTCACGCGCGCGTTTTGTAGACTAGGTGCTCACTTATTTTATGTATAATGATGGACGTGTTTCTTTAACACGCGTGATGTCTAGCTGGGTTGGTTGGGGAACACCAATGTGAGTTTAAGGGTGTGGGTTCGATCCCCCACGCCCACATATCATTTTTTCAGATAATTTCAATTCCTGATCCCATGTGCCTCCAGCCTCAGATCTCACCATGTACCCTCAGATCTGGGCCTTCAATCCAGTCATCCCCTAGATCTAACGCCTTAGGATTAACACCCATATCATACACCCTTACTAACAACCACACCTAATCATAACCCTTATAAAACTTAATTAATTTTACTTATTTATTTGGTTTTAATTGAAATATCTTTTTTAATATATATTAATTATATAATTATTTTTTTAATAAAATAAATATATAATAATTATATTAAGAATTTTAATTTGTTGTTCGTGCCGATTAAATCGATTAATCGCTATGGTCAACAATGATTTTAATTAAAATGATTATTTAATTAAAATAAAAATCAAATTATATTCGATTAAATGGTTGCAATTATCTTATTGATTGTGATGATTAATCCTCCCTTGTTCTAAATTTAATTTGTTATTATTTGTAATCGTATTAATCGGTTATGAGGGGTAACAATACAAAATAAAATTCACAAAAATAATAAAACACATTAATTCATTATTAGTGATAATCGAATCAATCGATTTGAATTGGTAATGATGCAAAACCCCTAATCTCTTAACTATGGTGATCAAACCTATTGATCGTTGCGGTTAATTGTGCCAAATCAGGGTTGTACGCCCAAAACACTTAAAATACATCAAATCACAAACCACGGATTTTCATCTCTTCAATTCTGCGATGTTCAAACTACGATAAGGTAATTCAAAATACCTTCGAACTTCGCATTTCAAAAACAAATTCAAATACATTCAATTCTAATTCTAAGGCGTACAATCCTGTCCCCGAACTACGTAGACTCTGATCCTCCTTAAGGAGGTACGTAGGCACTTGGCAACAAGGCGAGTCCCCCTCTTCAAAATTCTAATCATGTCATTATAATTCTGTTTGCCATATTTCTTTACGAACCCTGCCATGAAACCCTGATCTTTGAATTATTAGCCTTTAGGAAAGGGCTAGGGGTGCCTAACACCTTCCCTCAGCCTGATTATAATAACTTACCCTGAATCTCGTATCTGCGTAGGGTTTCCTATTCGCCCTTCAGAATAGGTGGCGACTCTAAGTTATAAATTTTTAGGCAGGTTGCTACAGCTGGCGACTCTGCTGGGGACAACACTATTAGGTTAATTATTATGCTCCTAAGGCTTGAGTGGGTTTAGGTTTGTGGTTTGTGGTTTGTGGTTTAGGGTTTGTGGCACATTTTAGGGTTGGCAAATTTGCCACATTTAGGGTTTGGGGGAGGTTTATCTTTTAATAACATTAAATCATTTAATTATTTATCTGTTTTATGTTTGTTTGTCTGCCTGAAAATATTTGCTTTTATTATTATATATATGCTTTGTTTTTATGTCGGTTAAACCTTAAGTGTGGGGGTTAACTTTGAGACCAAAAGGGGACATGAATCGCCTTACGAGTCTCACTGATAACTCCACTCGGAGTGGGTTAGGTATTTGGAAAGGTCTGAAACGAAGCTTGACTTTGTGGAGGGCTGGACTGGATACTTAGCTGATCTCTCCGGGAACCTACCCCAAAAATTCGAACCTCATGGATAAAATGAGTTGTTCCAAAATCCGAAGAGACGAAAAAGTCTCGGAGGCTACGAACGACCCCATGAGACCTTCTAGAACCCCCCTATAAAAAAGGTTGGCTCCCAAGAGCCGCTACGTCGAACCTATGAACCTGGATTTCTTGAAATATTATGATATGATTTGCATCTTTGCCTTATATGATTTGTTTTTGGTTTTTGTTTGTTGCTACATCTTTGTGTTTTCATGCATCATACATCATGGGCATTCTTGCATCATATTTTATTCAAAAAAAAAAAGAAAGAAAAAGGGATATCATACATATCATGCATGGCATGCACATCATTTTCATGGCATTAAGAGAAGATTTCTCTTCTATCTCAAGAGCAAGGAACCATTGGGCAGGATAATCTAATGTCCCGCCCATATTATCAAACAAGGTTTCAGCAGAAGAAATCAATGGATCAACTGGAACAGAATCAAGCCGCCCTTCGTGAGGAAGTGGATCAACTAAAGGTTAGCGTGGAAGAGGTTAAAGGAGGGATGGCTCAGATGCTAGAATTCATGAGGGCCCTCCTAGATAAACAAGACAAAGCAAAAGAGGTTCAGTCTGGGGATACCCTGGTTCAGGATGAGATCCCTAATGACGAAAACCCGCTGCTAGGATTTGTTCCAGGCTTCGGCCCTGCTAAGGACAAATCTCAGGCCCGATCTGTCAGGAGAGCTATCCAATTCCAAGAGAAAGGAGAGACCTCCCAAGAAGGATTTGTCCCCACTCTACAAACGAAAGGGACAACCCGCACAGTTCGCATTCCTGCTGACAATGTCCCTAAGGACGAAGATTACCTGGATCTACAATACGGAGTGCAAGAGGTGGACAATACAGACCAAGCACCTCAGACGCAACAGTCTAATCCCGACTCTAGGGAAGACTCCAAGGATAGTGAACAAATCAAGGCGCTGAAAGAAAGACTAAAAGTGGTAGAAGGATACGATGCCTTCGATGTGGATGCCTTCGAAATGAGTTTGGTCTCAGACTTGACTATCCCTCGCAAGTTCAAGATTCCCGATTTCGAGAAATACAAAGGACTCACATGTCCGAGGAATCACTTGCGCATGTATGTGCGGAAAATGGCTGCCTACGCCCACGATCAAAAGCTAATGATACAGTTCTTTCAAGAAAGTTTAAGCGGAGCGTCTATTGACTGGTACATGCAATTAGAGAAGTCTTCTGTCCGAAGCTGGAATGATCTGGCCAACACCTTCTTAAAGCATTACAAGTACAACCTGGACATGGCACCCAATCGGATGCAATTACAAAACATGTCACAGAAGAAGGATGAATCATTCAAGGAGTATGCCCAAAGGTGGAGGGAAATGGCTTCTCGAGTCCAACCTCCCCTAATGGAAAAAGAACTGGTGGACATATTTATGAGCACCTTGCAAGGACCATACTACGACAAGATGGTCGGAAGCATATCTTCAGGGTTCTCGGACTTGGTAGTCATTGGTGAGAGGATTGAAGATGGAATCAAAAATGGGAAGATACAGGGGGCACCCTCAGGTTCCTATCATCCAAAGAAGTCATATGACGAAAAGAAGGAATCCAACACTGTGGGGGCAATCATGGGTAATCAGACCCCAGTATCACAGCAAAGGGATCAGCAAAAGCACCAGGGTGGCCAACGCACCTGGAGGTCCAAGCCAAAACGATCATTCACCCCGTTGTACATGCCACTGTCTCAAGCTTTGCAACGTCTGCTCAGTCAGAACTTGGTAACTCTGCTACCTCCATACTCAGCTCCGGCTAACCCCGCTCCCGGGTGTCGCGGGCGAAAAATCGTTGTCCTTTTTCGGGATGAGACACCTGATGCCTTCTTTGGGCTCGAGTGCTCAAAAAAATGATTTTTCTTTTGTACCGACCAAACTTTTTATTGTTTCCAAAAGAGGAAAAGGAAAAAAGCTGCAATAACCTTAAAAGTGGGGAGAGATCTTGGGTAAGAGGGTTGGTTATACGAAGGGAAGGTATTAGCACCCAACGTATCTATAGTACTCTATAGGTTTCTTTGTTTTGTTTATTCCATTCTTGTTATGGTGGAGGTTCTTGTGAAAAAGAGGTGTGCCCTAAGGTGTTTGTTTGATTATGCTCGCAAAGATCATCGCGATCCTCTGCATACATATCCCTTAGAGGGAATCAGAGCATCTGTAGCTCGGGGTCTACGGGTGCTAAGGTTTGAGTGGTTTAAGAGAGAAGTTTTGCTCGCCAAGGATACGACCTTGTGCCTACGTATTCTCAAAGGGATGTTGAGAAAGTCAGAGCAATCGTAGTTCCCACTTATGCTAGTGGAAGCAAAGGAAAAGAGACAAATGTCATCTAAATGCTCGATGTATCTAATCTATATCATCACATACATCTGTTTGATTTTGTTTGAAAATCTTTTCATTATAAGCCCTGGGCCATGCCACTTATGGCGCTTAGAATGATAAAGATGTTTTTGTTGTTTAACCAGCCTTGTGGCAAAAAACTTTCAATGAAGTCAGCCTTGTGACAAAAGGTTTTGATTAATCAGCCAGCCTTGTGGCAAAAGTTTCAATGAAGTCAGCCTTGTGACAAAAACTTTGATTAATCAGCCAGTACGGTGGCAAAACGGTTTGATTGATTAGCCAGCCTTGTGGCAAAAAGGTTTGATTGATTAGCCAGCCTTGTGGCAAAAAAGTTTGATTGATTGATTGTTTGTGATGATATAGAAGAGATACTCCTATCATAGAGATGAAAAATGTCTAATCTCCTAGGGTATTTGATTTGGATATTGGGGATGCTTATAAGAAGCCCATGGGTCCTTGTACGAAGCCCAAGAGGAGGCTATCCGAGGGTCCTTGTATTGTAAGCCCAAGAGGAGGCTATGGGAGGGACAATCCAGGGTCCTTGCATTGTAAGCCCAAGAGGAGGCTATGGGAGGGTCACTCGTTTGTACAAAGCCCAAGGGGAGGCATGGTATAGTTGGTTTGAGCTCTTAGAGCGATTTCACCGGGAAACCATACTCTATGTCCTAACCTAAACTAAGGAGATTCTTTGCACGAAGCCCAATAGGAGGCTATGGGGAACCTAGTGTTATACTAAGTTGAACAAGCACACATATCACACATATGAACAAACATGAACAAGTATGAAAAAACATGAACAGGTATGAACAATTATATATATGACAGAGTGTGTGTATATAATGGAGTTTATGAAGGAAATATACCTGTAAGCATGATCCATTTATATACACGGGAGCTCGGGACTCATATTCGGGGAGAGATCCACTTGAATTTATTCAAAGCTATGTAAACAGGTATTTACAAAGGGGCTTGGGACTTATACCTACATGGAGGCCCATGGTATTTTTGGGAAGATTTAAAGAAAACCTTCATTTTTGATTTGTTGTTCGAAGTTAAAAAAAACAAATTGATTGAGGTATATACAAAAGGCGTACAATGAAATACCCAATTTCATGTACTGGAATGGGACTTATACCTATGTGGAGGCCCATGTTTTATTTTATAAAACATGGTTGATTGTTATTAACAGACGCGTTGTTTGAAAAACTGTTTGAAAGTTTGTTTTGAAAGAGTTTTCTGTACAAAGGAAAACTGTAAAAGAAAGAGGAAAGGGACTTATACTCTCTAATATTCGAGAGGCCCCACATCGTTTTGAA